>NC_079148.1:129569357-129869357 GCF_945859685.1 Eupeodes corollae | reverse complement strand
AGACACAAAAAACTCAATA
Source organism: Eupeodes corollae (assembly GCF_945859685.1). Taxonomy (NCBI): domain Eukaryota; kingdom Metazoa; phylum Arthropoda; class Insecta; order Diptera; family Syrphidae; genus Eupeodes; species Eupeodes corollae. The sequence goes on along the minus strand of NC_079148.1, from coordinate 129,869,338 downwards.
TTTTCTCAAAACAAAATCGTATCGTAATGAAATTTGACAGAGTTTTACCAATTTTGAACTCTACTATGTGAAATAGTTTTAAATGCTAAAGATTGTAATTTTCAATATTGCAATTTTGTGCCTGAAAGGGTTTATTTGTGAAAAGTTTCATTTAGATTAAAAGTTATAAATAAATGTTGCTACCTTTTTCATTTGAGGGTAAAAAATAAAAAAAAAACTTTGAGACCTTCTTGAGTGCTCTGCAAAAATCTGCCTTCTTGAAACTTTCAATTGTTGGACATGGTTGCAAACGAAAACTTTCCGTTGTAACCAATCCATTTTAGTCAACAAATTTTCAAAAAATTGAGGTCCTATTGGCTTCAGTAAACGTACTGCAGACTCGTTTTGAAGATTTTTTACAGTATTCGGAAGAGCAAGAAGCACCAATGACTCTGGCTTTTCGAATCGTATTGAAGTACTTGCATTCGAAGTTGATTGTTTTTATTCTGTTTCCAATTTGAATCATTGGCCTTTTTACTTCTAAGTATTCCATCTTGCATGTCACCAATCTTACAATCGTTTGACAAAATGTTGTCCGCATTTTCTGGTACTTAAAGATCGAGCGGTGGATCTAATGTTTCTTCAAGTAAAAACTCTTTGTTTTATATAGTTTCCGATGTATTATTAAACTCTAGCTGTATGATCTGGTGTTCATCCACTTCTACCACTGGTCCCACATCAAGACAAGACTTGTCAGTCATTTCGTTGTAGCTAGGAGTTGTGGAGGCTGGCTCAATGAACATTTCATTAGTACTGGAAAAGATGCTGTAAACCGGTTTAATAGTCATTTTGATGGTTCTGGGAAAGATAGAAGCCGTTTGAGCCGGCGCCATTTCGAGGCATTTCTTCGCTTGAGAGAACATTTTGCTTTTAAATAATAAATTTAAAGAGCATTTTAAATCTATAAATTAATTAAATTACCAAGAAGGTTAAAACCTTAATTTGTGGTACGACGAGTCATTAACTTATTCAAGAACTGAAATAAAGAAATGAACATTTCAATACAAATCCGTTGATAGGAGATATTATGGTACCAGTTGTAACAAACAGAATACCTCCTTTTATACTTTGCAGAAGTTCTGTGAGTTTAATTTTTTATAATTGTAATAAATCGAAAAAACACTAATTTCTTCAAAATACAGAAAAAAACTAAACAAATACTTACATTAAATAAAATATGAAGCAAAAACTTCTTGTGGGTCCTTGTGCCAGCAAAACAATGAGTAAAATGTGATAATAGAAGATATTTTAGGCGCCAATATGATAGAAGGTATTAAAAAATGGCAATAACAATATTTTGATAGCTGCTGGAGACATAATGAATGCGTTCAGCAATGCAGATGGTAATTCGTACCAAAACTACATCAAAAAGTGATTTTCACAAAAAACGTTTGTTAGGAAATGGTTTGATTTTGAACTATATTTTTGTTAACGAGATTTTTAGTCAAAACTAATTTTTACCCATTTTCGTAGCATTTCTTGAAAGTTTTTATTTTTTAAGCAAACACATTCCAATTGGATGAATGAAATTAATTTGAAGTCAATATCTTCTATTATTCAAGAGAACATCAATTTTTACCGATTTTTTGTAGACTTTAATTTTGTATGAAAAAACTAACTGTTAGATTTCCATAAAAATTTACTGAATGTCAAAAACTATTATTTTCTGTGAGTTAAAATAAAATTGAAGCCAATATTTTTTTGTGTCGAAAGTATATTTTTACCAACTTTAAGTAATGCGTTTTTTAAGGTTTTCATTTCTGGTAAAAAACCGCCTATTCGATTTTCTCAAAATTCGAATCTTGAAAACATTTTTTATATAACAAAATTAGTTTAAAGCCAATATCTCAAATTTTTGAAAAGATATTTAAGTCGAAAACCAACTTTTAGTAATGTTTTTATTTTTTGTAAAAAAATATCAATTGGATTTTTCTCAAAACTTTACTAAATGTTGAAAACAATATGTGTTATAAAAAAATTAATTTTAAGCCAATATCTTAAATTTTTGAAAAGGTATTCTAGTCGAAAATCAATTTTTACGAACTTTTAGTGTTTTTTTTAGGTTTTTTTTTTTAAACTGTGAATTCGAGTTTTCTCAAAATTGTAATAGATCAAGAACGTTATTTTTCAGATTTGTTGATTTATTAAAATAAACCGTTAAATGGAATTTTTTACAAAAATATATTATTGTTTGGTATCACGTTTCAATATATAATAAAAAATGTACTTCAAATCTCCTACGTTATTGGTTCGTGAGTTATTTATTGTTAACCAAAATGTTCACCTTTTTTTTAAATAGCTATGGTTAAATACCACCCACTCAATTATTTTTAGAGTCCTTTCTGCAATTTTTGAAGTCGATATCTGTACTAGTTCTTGAGCTATGGACGACGAAAAAAAACGTCACTAACATTTCGACTCTAGGGAATTCGACAAATCGGACCAATTACAATAACTTCCTATGGGAAGTTAAAAATGAATGTATCATTATGAAATTCAAGAAATAAATAATAGTTAATAAGACAATGGACAAAGACTATTTTTATTTTGACAAATTGACCGAGGAAAATAAGTTTTTAATTATAGGGTTAAGGCGTTGGTTTATCACAATTTTAAAAATGTCTTATTTTAGTGAGGTTTTTTAATCAATGGAATTTAAGAGTTTATAGCGAAAAAAACTTCTTTTGAAAAGCTGTTGTAAATAAAAGAAAGAAGTTAAAAATAGTGACCAAAGAATAGCTAGTCAAACTAAGAATTAACTTCGATATCAGAAATGATTTTTCCACAAAAGCGAGTTTCCGATTAACGAAAAGTATCTTCGAATTTGTGAGGCCTAAAATTTTAAGTTTACTACAATTTAATAGCTAAAAAATATGTGTTACAGTCTTTTCCAATAATAAAGCTGGAAATGAAGCCCAGTATTACAGGGTTGCGTCTATGCACGGAATAAGCATAGCAACCGTCTCCAGAGTAGTTCATTCACTTTTGAATATCATTATCATTAGTGAATTTCTCTCTAACACAAATAGCTACGCCAATTTCTCAAGAATTTTCTCAAGGACGATTTTCTTATGTAGCTAGATGTGTTGATGGTACCATGATAGATTCACATAACTTTTTCAATGCATATTTAATAAACACAATCTAAGATTTACTTTACAACTTTTCAAAATTCAAACTAATTGCAAAGTCGTATTTTAAATTGGTTAAACACCTTTACTTTCCAATTTCCAAATTAAGACCGAAAAATTGAAAACTCTTCACTTTTTAAAAATTTTCTTAAGCACCTTACAATTCGCAACTTCGCAGAAAATTATTATTTTTCAAAGTTGCAATGTGAAAAATGTTGGGTAAAATTGAAAAAATACATAATGCTTGAATTTGTTTAACCAACAAATTTGAGAGAATTAAATTTTTTTAAATGCATCAATTTTTACATTCTTCAGGTCATGTACAAAATTATTCTGATACATATCTGATAAGAAAAATATAAATTTTATTTGTACATTTTTTTTCAAATACAGTGCTAAACAAACTAAAACCCACAAAAATGTATGCAAGGATATTGCTAAAAAATAGGTTTTTCAAATAGAGTATATGAAAAAATTTGAAGGTATCGAAAATCTAAAAACAACTTTAAATTTTAAGTGATTTTGGAATTTTTGTATTGACAATTGAGATTGTTATGAAAAAATATATTCAGGTCCAATTTTTAAAAGCACCGGTTGAAGTTTACACTAGTCAACAAAGCTAAGTGTTTGTCTGTCCTAATTAATAATTTCTCTATTAAGTCAGGCTTTTGAAATATCCCTCTTTGAAAATGCGAAATAAAATAAAATACAGACATTTTTAAAACTAGGTAAAAACATATCCCGAAAATTGTATAGGTCAATTTCTTCACAAAGTCCTATCATAAGGACCAGTACTAGTCCTAGAGTTAGTACTCAAATCGTTTCTTCACAGAAGTCCTGGGACCTACGCGTTTAATTGGGAACTGACAATTATGTTAGGACTCATTCCAAACAACAAGCTAGAACTTGGTTGTCATAGAAGTTGTTAGTACTCGAATTGGTACCAATTTAGGACTTCACAGAAGTAATAAGCTATAGTTCTGTCAAAGAGGTAAGGAATAGTTGTAGGAAGTGGGAACTTTATGGTACCGAAAAATTGAAATGTTATGTTGACAATACTGAAAAAATACTAATAAGGTGCACTTAGTTTGATAATTTGTCTACTGCTGCTTTTTAGAAACAAGTAATTTTTACTTTGTTGTTAATAAATTTAATTTTAATTTTGTAATCCTACGATAACAGCTTTGTACGTGTACGTTTTCAATTTGATCTTCATTATGAAGCAGACAAAGTACCACATCATCATACATGCTTTTAATGCTAAGTCTTCCGGATTATAACCTTGGTAGAAAAACATGTAAGAATAAGTGTGTTTCCGTAATGCATATTTTAAATGTATGCTTACTTCAAGTATATTCTTAAATAAGTAGTGGCAAAGCCTTGAATGGACATGGAATATATACGTAGCAAGGATAAAAGATGGTGTCGTTGGTCCATTAAATGACCATCCTTTGAAAATTGTTAACTATATTGAAGAATTCCGTTGAACAGAAAAAAACATTCTTCAAATCCTGAAAATATCAAATAAATGCAGAAATAATATTTAAAAACCAATTCGGTGTCAAAATAAAAATTAGACCAGTTTTAGACGTAATACTTTCAACTACCGGGTTTTGACATTAATTAATGTGAAGAAATTTAGGGGTACTAGTTGTTCTTAGTACTATGTATCAGGACGAATTCGAAGAGATTGGACGTATGAGGATTTTACAAATAGGTACAAGTCTTTATCTTCAAGTAATCAATTTTTAGTATCTAAGAAAAATCTTGAATGTTAATCTATCGTGGTTTAAAAATTTACGTTTTAGAGTAAATTTTTTGTTCTGATTACGAATCCCAACACCGATTTAACTACATATTAAGGTTAGGTTATGTTGGAGTGGCTATCCAGATGTCATTTGTGATACCACTAATGAGGTTACTCATGGGAGAGTAATGAACTTAAACTTTTAATAAAGTAAGGGTCAATCGTTGCCAGTTCCTTGGTATTATCGAAGAAGGGATTACCGAGAAAGTTATTCCTTCTAATGGAGAGTGCTGGACTTGTACATAGAAGGTGTTGGACTGTTTCCTCTTCCTCCTCGTCCATGCAACCTCTACAGAAGTCAGTGAAGTGTATACCCTAGCCTCAGAGCATGTCTTCCTATGAGGCAGTGTCCTGTTAGAGCTTATACTTTGTCTGCTCAGGGATATCAAGCCTTTTGACCGTTTAAAGTCTATGCTTGGCCATATTTGCTTGGTTGCTAGGCAGGTCGTACTCTGTGAACATCTAGCCTTTGTTGATTCTAGAGCATATTGTTTGAGAAGATATTTGCATGTAGCAAGTGGTGTTTCTATGTTATGTTTTTGTCTAACATGAGGCAGAAGTGTTCCGTTTTTGGCGAGCTCATCGGCTTTGCAATTTCCCGGAATGTCTCTGTGACCCGGCACCCAAATGAGGTGAATGTTAAACTGTTCCGTCATCTCATTCAGAGATGATTGACAATCGTGGACTATTTGAGAGATTTAAGAGCAGCTTGGCTGTCAAAGAAGATTCGTATATCATTGCAAGATATATCGTTTTCTTTGAGCCAGGATAGTGCTTCTTTAATTTACTGCTGCCTGGAATACACTACATTGATTGGGAAGTCTTTATGATATACTGAGATTCAGTTGTTCTGAATAGATACCACTTCCAACTCCGTGATCGGTGTTTGAACCGTCTGTATAGAAGTGTACCGCATCGTCTTCCAGGGGTCTCTCTTTTTCCCAGGAGGATCTTGAAGGGAAGCTTTTACCGAATTCCATTTTTAAGGTGGTATAGTCTAAGAGATCTGGGATAGATCTGAAACTGTCTAGAATAATAGTATGTCCAGTATTGTTACACCATTGAGAGGTGGCTCTAAGCCTCACACATGAGTTGGCTGCCACCATTTTGGAGAAGATGTCAAGAGGTGTTAGGTTTAAAAGTTGAGTGTTCCTGTTATGCACATACCTGCTGACCGCTGGAATTTGATGAGCTCATTTAGATTTACCATCTTTTCCAGTGCGTTCCACCATACCGCAACTCCATTAATGAATATCGGTCTGATTACCAAAGTGTATAGCCAATGGGTTATTTTTGGGGAGAAGCCGCCTTTTGATCCTATGGCCTTTTTACAAGTAAAAAGCGCTACAGTAACCTTTTTACTCTTTCATCAATATTTGCCTTCCAATTTAGTTTTGTGTCTAAAATGAGGCCTAAATAAATATTAAGCTTGGTCGGAAAAGCTTAATTGTATTCCTTTAATCTTGAATGGGCTAATCTGAGGAATTTTATATTTTCTCGAAAAGAGTATTAGTTCTGTTTTATGTGGATTGACGTCCAAGTCACATTGCTTAGCCCATTTTGTTAGCCTATTTAAGGCATTTTGTAGGAGTTCCGAGAGAACTTGGGGGTGTTTCCCAGATACAGATATTGCAACTTCGTCAGCGTAGGCAATCACCCTGAAACCCTCTGCTTCCAATGATGTTAGTAGGTCGTTTACTATCATGTTTCATAAAAGAGGCGAAAGGACTCCAACTTGAAGGGTGCCTCGATTATAGCATTCTAATACTAGAAGTTATTGTCCTGCTTTTGAGCATGAGACTAATAAGATCTATGAGTGATTTCTCAAATTTTAGCTTAACTATTGCTGTTGCCACGTTGTAGTACCCGTGGCATGATGGTTAGTGCGTTCTACTGTCATGCAGGGGGTCTTGGGTTCAATCCCTGCCTGTGCCACCTTAATTTAAAAAAAAATAATTTTCGCGGGTACTGCCTCTTGCGAGGAATTGACAAATCCTTCAAGAGTAATTCTTGTCATGAAAAAGTGCTTTCTCAAACTAGCCGTTCGGATTCGGCATAAAATTTGTAGGTCCCCTCCATTCCTGACAACAGTACTCGCACACAGGAATGGTTGAGAGTTGTAAGCCACTAGGCCCTGGTTCACAACGGACTGTTGCGCCACCCCATTTGATTTGATTTTGATTGCTGTTGCGATCGCCTGGTAACTGACGTTGTTGAAAGCTCCTTCAATATCTAGGAACGCTACAAGTTATATTCTTTGTATTCGAGAGAATATTCAATAATACGTACCAGCTAATGAAGTGCTGATTCTACGGATTTTCCCTTAGAGTAAGCATGTTGAGCTGAGGAAATTAGACATGGTTTTAAGTTGTGTCTGATGTAAATTTCAATCAATCTTTCCAAGGTTTTAAGAAGGAAGGATGATAGGCTGACTGGTCGAGGATCTTTAGGGTTAACGTGGGAGGGTTTCCCTGCTTTAGGAATGAAGACTACTTTTGCCATTCTCCAGGCTTTGGGAATATATCTCAACCTTAAACAGCTTGTCAGAATGATTTCCAATGGTGGAATGATCATATTTGCTTACATTTAATATAATTCAATGTTTTACGGAATATTTGAAATAGGTAGTAATAGTTTTTGGAAATCATATCGAATTTAATTTACAAAAGCTTAAAATGGGATTGTTTCAAATTTTAGAAGGTTATATCTCAAAACTTGAGGCGATGTATTGATTTTGAAGTCCGACTCAAACATGTGCCATCGAAACCATTAGGAAAACCTACAAAACCTTGTTGACCAGTGTTACCAGTGTGGGGTTTAATCCAGTCTATGTTTAGATTTGCTTACAAAATTATACACTTTTCAACAAACCTTTATTTTAAAATTTAATTTTTTGACATTTAAAGTTCAAAATTTTGTGTGAATCGTCGTCGTAGTGCTCCAAAATTACTAATCGGAAAAAAATGCACTCGATTTATTCATCCTAGATAAATGTATGTATATTTGAAGACATCAAAATTAACATCAAATTGAAGCACGACCTTAGTGCTTGAGTTTTAAACTTTTCATTTTGATCTGAGAAATATGTTTGTCAAATGAACCTACAAATTAAAAGCTATTTTCTTTGGGAACAAAAAAAAAATGAAAGTAAATGTCATAAAAAAGCCACACCATCACTCTGCTATATTAAATAAGCTAAGGAGTCAGCACACATACACATTTTTGTGTAATATTTTCGTTACTTATACTCCACAGCAAGAGATACCCTTTTCCATTTAGAATGAAGAAGGATCGCAGAAAAAAAATATTTAAGTATTCTTTCCCCGAACTCGTAACATATACAATACTTACATACATACATATTTACAAGGATAAATTACCATTCCATCATCTATGACCAAATATAACAAGGATTTTTCCACCCTATCTTTTGGCTGAGTAGCTCGAAGGATACGTACTACCGTACATCGTCGTTGTCGGTGCTCGTTTCGTAGATATAAGGTACATCAGCAAATATACGTGTATACGTATTATATTAGCGATAAACCAAAGTGGAGAAATGACGTTGTCTTCGGTTTCAGTTGTCAGCAGTTGAAAGTGAAGGTTGCTGGTTTTTGCGTTTAGGACTCGGAAAAAAAAGATGATGATTTGATGAGACTACGACGACGACGACGATGGCGATGATGACGAGGACTACGACGAAGACGACAGCGACGACAACGTCGACGGCAGCTACTATATATGGAGGATAATATACTAACCAAACCAACAACGTAAAAAGATAGATAGATATTTAGAAAGATGTGCTGTAGCTCAGCGATGCTGATGCTGTAGATGGATGAATAGGTTGATGGCTTGGTTTTGATATAAAAGTGCGGAATACGAGTTCTATATATGAATGAAGTGGCGGAATGAGGTCAAGTGGTGTGCTTTTTTTTGTGTGTTTTGGTGGAAATTTTCTTTTTCTTGTCTTGGCTTCGGGAGAATTTTCTTGAGTTGATGCTTCTTACTCGGTCTTGCCAAAAGTAAAGTAGATGAGATTTTCATAGCTGTAATCATATTGATGATATACATATATATATAGGGGGGATGGTAGATGGAGAGTGCATCAGGACAGGAGTTGTCGAGGATACATTATAGCGTAGCGGTTTCATTGTCTTTTTGGGTGTAACATTTTTTCATATAGATATAAAAGAACAAAGTAAAAGATCTATCTATAGGTGAACGCTCGTTTATGTAGGTTTGTAGCTTTGGGTAAAGTTATTATACTTATGTAGTAAAAGAGGTATGGGTATATGGGCGTTGAGATATTTGTCCTTCTGAATAATGCGTGATGAAAATTTTAGCCCAGAGGTTAGAAGTTACTTGTTTTTTTTTTTTGAGAAAATATGTGTGAAGTCATGCTTGAAGTGTATTAGGGGAATTTTATCTTGAGCAGATTAATAGGATATCAGCAGTAAAAAAAGTAAGGAAAAGTTATCGTTTAAATTAAAATTAATTAAATTTTGACAGAGAAGTGTCACTTTTCTTCATTTTACTCAAAATTATGACGATTTTGTATCAGGACGTTCAATAATAATTTAAAAAAAAAAATACAAATACAGAGACATCCACTAAACTTGTGGATCTGAATTACAACGAAATTGTTGGTGGAAGGTAGTTTCGTGATGGTAATTCTATATAAAACCTTTGTTTGTTAATACCATTATTGGATTACGAGTATATTAGTTTTAGAAAAGTTATCTTATCTTTTTATAATCTGTTCTTTATTAAACCAACCCACATATTATTTACAATTTAGCATATGCCATACATGTTCGTAATGGTTACAGATGTCCTGTTGAACTTCTAGTTGTTAGTGCGAATATGGTCAACGACTCTGTCTTTTACAGCTCAAAAAGCTCATGATAGAAAAGATGTATCTAATCGGTAATGTAGTCTTATTTGTTTTTTCTATAACGAGGCCTAAACGTCTTAGACTAAGCATTTAAGTTTGGAGAGCATATTTGGTCAAACAACCTTACCAAATTTAATCAAAATCAAAAAAAACTCGAATTTAAAATCTCACAAAATCTACAAAATAGAAAATGCAGGGAAATGAAAATACAAACTGCGAAAATTATGAAGTCGGGTATTTGAGGATTGTATGGGTTTTCTTGGTTTTGAGTAGAGAAGTTTCTGTATGTTCTCCAATACGTTTTAGTACAGTGTCTATGTGGTTATAAATGACATCATCAATTGGTTCTTTGACTTAGTCAATTCTAGTCCATTGATATTTTGTATATTTTCTAATGGAAACTTTATGTTCATTTTTTTTGTAAGTCCTTAAATATTTTATCCCAACCTATGTTTGCATTTAAATTTGTGAAAGGATTGAAGTCCTCTTCGCTGCGAAGTTTTAACAAAAAATAGGCTAGGATGGGAACCACACTGATAATTTCCCATTCCGTCTGTCGATTTGTCTACCTTAAAAGTTTGTAGGTTTCCGTGTTTTCTTTTAAAAAGTGTCAGTTAAATTATTCTTAAAAATTTCGAAATCCATTTTCGTTAATGAGATTTTTAGTTGAAAAACATTTCTTAAAAGCTTTTATTTCTTATATAAACAAATACAAACTGGATGCTTGAAATTAATTTGAAGTCAATTTCTCCACTGCTTACGAGATATAAAGAACCGAACATTAATTTTTACCAAATTTGAAAACTATTTTTTGTAAATATTAATTTTTTATGAAAAAATGAAATGTTGGATTGTATTAAAAAAAATTACTGAATGTCGAAAACAATATTTTCTGTGCGAGATAAAATTTTTTGAAGCCAAAATTTTTAATTTTTGAAAAGATATTTAAGTCGAAAATCAATTTTTACCATTTTTCTTTAAATTTTCCTTTAAGTTTTTATTTTTTGTTAAACAACTGTCAATTTGATTTTTTTCAAAAATTAACTGAATATTGGCAACAATATTTATTAAAAGATAAAAGTAGTTTAAAGCCAATATCTCAAAATTTTGAAAAGATGTTTGAGTCGAAAATCAATTTTTACCATTTTTGGTTAAATTTTCCTTTAAGTTTTTATTTTTTGTTAAACAACTGTCAATTCGATTTTTTTCAAAATTTTACTGAATGTTGACAACAATATTTTTTAAAAGATGCAAGTAGTTTAAAGCCAATATCTCAAAATTTTGAAAAGATATTTGAGTCGAAAATCAATTTTTACCAACTTTGGTTAAATTTTCTTTTAAGTTTTTATTTTTTGTTAAACAACTGTCAATTCGATGTTTTTAAAAATTTGAATGAATGGTAACAACAATATTTTTTAAAAGATAAAAGTAGTTCAAAGCCAATATCTCAAAACTCGGAAAAGACATTTGAATAGAAAATCAATTTTTACCAACTTTTATTAATTTTTTTGTATAGGTTTTTAGTTTTTGTCAAAAAACTGTCACTTCGATTTTTCTCAAAATTTGTCTGCATTTTAAAAACAATATTTCTTGTAACATTAAATTAGTTTAAAGCCATAAACTCAAATTTTTGAAAAGATATTTGAGTCGAAAACCAATTTTTACCAACTTTGGTGAAATTTTCTTTTAAGTTTTTATTTTTTGTTATAGAACTGTCAATTCGATTTTTTTCAAAATTTTATGGAATGTTAACAACAATATTTTTAAAAGATAAAAGTAGTTTCTAGCCAATTACTCAAAATTTCGAAACGATATTTGAGTCAAAAATCAATTTTTAGCAACTTTTATTAAGTTTATTGTGTAGGTTTTTATTTCTTTGTCAAAAACCTGTCACTTCAATTTTTCTCAAAATTTGACTGAATTTTGACAGTAATATTTCTTATAAGATTTATTTAGTTTAAAGCCATAATCTCAATTTTTTGAAAAGATATTTGAGTCGAAAATCAATTTTTACCAATTATTTTTTAATTTTCTTTTAAGGTTTTATTTATTGTTAAACAACTGTCAATTCGATTTTTTCAAAATTTTACTAAATGTTAAAAACAATATTTTTTAAAAGATAAAAGTAGTTTACAGCCAATATCTCAAAATTTTGAAAAGATATTTGAGTCGAAAATCAATTTTTACCAACTTTGGTTAAATTTTCTTTTAAGTTTTTATTTTTTGATAAACAACTGTCAATTAGATTTTTTACAAAATTTTACTAAATGCTAAAAACAAAATTTCTTAAAAGATAAAAGTAGTTTAAAGCCAATATCTCAAAATTTTGAAAAGATATTTGAGTCGAAAATCTTTTTTGTGTAGTTTATTATTTTTTGTCAAAAAACTGTCACTTCGATTTTTCTCAAAATTTGTCTGAAATCAATATTTCTCATAAGACTAAATTAGTTTAAAGCCATAATCTCAAATTTTTGAAAAGATATTTGAGTCGAAAATCAATTTTTTCCAACTTAGAGTAATGTTTTTTGTAGGTTTTTATTTTTATAAAACAAAACTGTAGATTCAATTTTTCTCAAAATGTTACCAGATGTCGAAAACGTTATTTTTTGTTGCAGAAAATTATTTTGGGGATAAAATCATTATGTGCTCAGTAAATGTTTGAGGTAACAAATATATATAAGTATATTTTTTCAGTTTTATTGATTTATAAAAAAATCGTTAAATCGAATTGTTTAAAAAAAATTTGTTTGTTAAGTATCGTATTAGAATATATAATATTAAATTTAATTCAAACCTTTAGCGTTATTCATTCTGGAGATATTTAGTTTTAACCAAAATGTTCACCTTTTTTTTAAATTACTATGGTACAAAAATCACCCACGCAATTTTCTTGAGAGTCCTTTCTGCATCTTTCTGCGTTATTATCTGTAGTAAAAAATTAATTTTAAGTCGATATCTCTACTGGTTCTTGAGCTATGGATGACGAAAAAAAAACTCCGCGAACGTTTGAAGTTTACAGACATACGAAGTTACGTACTCACGCACGCATAGTCATCTCTCTAAAAATCTTTTATTTTGACTCTAGAGAACTTGAAACTTCGAGAAATGTCAAATTTTTCAATGTGACAAATCCGATTGATTACAATTACTTCCTATGGAAGTTAAAAATGATTTATACCAGATTTTAAAGAAATCAATTTACCCGTTTACCCAAAAATCTTGTTTTTAATCTTTACAGGATGACTTTTTTGCTTAAATACAACTCACTTACATTGATATTTTACACCTTTAGTTAGTTAAGGACGCTTTCGTGCATTTTCACAACAAAACTGAAGTCTAATTCACAATATTCTCAGTTAAGAAACCACTTAAATTGCCCTACATCATGTAACGTTGGGCGCCATTATTTTAAAAATTTGAAAAAAAAATCCTTTCACCTCAAATTAATTTAATCAAGTTTCTATCAAAACCGCTTTTCATCGTGATCATCATCGCATCACAATTCCCATCTGTCATCTCTCTCTCCCTCATTCTTCTCTTGCTCTATAAGTGTGAATTAACACGTTTCCACACACGTAAATATTCTTGACACTCTTGAGTGTTGAAGAATATCTAATTAAGAGCTCCTCATCTAGGTTTATACAGATGAGTTCTTCTGGAAAATCTATCCCTCTCCCCAATTATAAGTCATGATACCTATCTATTCATATATTTTCGTTCTAGCTAGGAATTACACCCCCACATTACCTTCACTGATGGGTAGACAGATAGATACTGTACCTATACCTACAATTCCAAAATGATGAAAAATTTTCAATAAAATTCACCAAAAACCAATTTAAAACACAAACAGACAAAAAAAAAGGAAAATAGAAGTAAACTTTTCTATTTTTCTTCTTTTTTCTGTTTGGTTAAAGATTGGTAGGTACCTATACTGACTCCATTTCATATCATCCATTCCATTCGTCCTTGATCGGCTTGGCGGTAGCAGTAGCGGCTTCCACGGGAGTATAAATCTGCACTCACATTTGCTACACATTCATAACACGAAAATAAAAATCGAAAAAGACACACTCCCACTCCAATACACAAACAAGGTGATTGGCAAACGTGCAGAGATATCTTGATTTGCTGACTTTATTACAATCGGCTGCTCCTTCTCGTTCTACCAGCATCGCAGCATCTGTATGGCTCTGGATCGGGATCCTTTTGCTCGCAGGATTCGTTTTGGCTTAAAGAAAAAAAAAATAAAACCGAACCAAACCAAGCTTAAAAATAAAATAAGAAAAAACAATCCCGGCCGGGTCGGGGATTCACCCAAAAGAGTTTAAACGCTTTAAGCTTTTTGATATTTTAACTGCAATTCAATCTGCACAAATACACTCATCCAACTCAACTCAACTCGCATCATGCACAGCACACTGCACAGGCACACACAATCATGTATGTCCTCACAAATAACCATCACACACTTCCGGTGATGCAGTGTCGCTGTCGTGTGACTTGTATGAGCTGTGAGCTGTAAGCGCTAAGAATGAGTTAAGGGTGGGTTCACATTTGAAATATTTACACTACAGCAGTGCGATGCTTAAAAATCAACTGTGATAACTTTACACAGTCTAACACAAAAATAGGAATGAGAAAAGGGAGAACAGGCAACGAAGATGCGATAAAACGGAGAGTCAAGATGACAAAAACAAAACAAAACAAAACACAGAAAAAAAAGGACAAGAAAAGAAAAGTTTTTAAACTAAATGGAGCAACCATCCAGTACCAGTACAACCACCACCGCTGCCGCCGCCGCCGTACCGCCCTTTTATACCACACTCATTCCCTATTTTCTGTTAAATGAGGAATAATAAAGAAGAAAATGGTGCAAAAAACACTTCATTTTAAAGATCTAAAAGTTTATACACCATTCCATAGAATTGTATAGAATCAGTGATGCCAAGTATAAAGAGAGAGAGAGGTGTTGCCAAACTGTGTGTTTCTTTTTGATGAATAAAATTGAAAAAAAGTGGTGAGGTACTATTTTTATTTTCATTCATCAACGATTTAAAAACCACAATCAGATATTGCGGCGGCAAGCAAGCTGTATTTTTGCTTCACTTATTATAGGTCATTTCGAAAACACTTTGGTTTTTATTTTTATATATTTTAACTTTTGGATAGGTTAAGTTTAATTACATGTTTTTGTAATGGAAGGGGATCTACAATTTTATGGTAAAAAACATGACTAGGTCGTGTGGCGTGCAAAGCAATTTTATAACATGAAAAGAAGTAAAATATTTGTAAGGTCCTTTCAATTTAAAGTGAACAAAAAATCAGAGAAAAGAAGATATTTTATTTTTAAGCACACTTTTTGAGGTTTCATGATCGTAGAGGTTAGCATTTATGGTGTGATGGAGTTCCTGAACTTTTTGGATTTTCTGATCTACAGTTTTAAGCCGAATCCGAACGGCTAATTTGAGAAAGCACTTTTCATGATAAGAATTACTCTTGGAGAATTTATAAATTCCTCGCAAGAAACTAAGAGCTCTAGCATGACAGCACAACGCACTATTTATCATGCCACGAGTACTACTTTTTGTTTTAAATGAATTAAATATCTTTAATAAATTAGTTTTTATTTTTTGTGGTGAATTTTTCAAGACGAATGGCTTTCAAAAAAACGTTCATCCGAAAAAAATTTCATTTAAAAAATAAATAAGGATCTGTTTTATCAGCATTTCGATAAAATGTCAGATATTATGAATTAAATACCAAAAGAATTTTCAACACTGTTGACCCCGTGACGTGATGCATGTTTTTCATGGATGAATTCTACCTTCAACCCTTTTTTGCACGGTAACTGCCTCATATTCTAAAATTAAATACGCTTACGAAAAGTAAAAAATGAAAACACTGGCTTCTTATATGAAAAAAAAGAGAGAATGAGAAGCTCGCGAGGAGTTCGAGGAATATCACAACAGAAACGAGGTTCCTAAATTGTAAAAAAAAACCTCCTAATGGTACCAGCTACGAAATAAAGCATTTAAGAACGATCAAGGAAAAGGAACAGCGTAGTAGAACCGCAGTCCTTGATGAGAATATGGAAAGACCACTTCTCCAAATTACATAACGGCGATGAAGAACCGAATTCAACTGTAAGGGAGATAGAACCAATCAACCTAAGCGACGCAGATCAACAATTCCACCTAGCCGAACTCGACGAAGTGAAGATAGCTATATCTAAACTTAAGTCAAATAAAGCTCCTGGAGCTGAAGGCATCGCTGCTGAACTATTCAAAGCAGCAGGCGATGACTTGGTAGGGAGCATGCACCAACTTATCTGCAAAATATGGTCGGAAGAAGCATACCGGATGAGTGGAATCTCAGTATAGTATGCCCGATACATAAGAAAGGAGACCCTCTAAATTGCGCCAACTTCAGAGGCATCAGTCTCCTTAACATTGCATGAAGCCCTTCGTCAACCACCTAATAGGTAATTGTCAGTGTGGCTTCAGACCAGGAAAGTCCACTATCGACCAATAATTCACACTACTCTAGATCTTGGAAAAAACCCAGGAGCTTCAAATCGAAACCCACCATCTCTTTATCGATTTTAAAGCCAAGTGTGCCAGCATCTATAGAAAAGAGCTCTACAGAACAATGTCTAGTTTTGGCATCCCTGTCAAACTTATCCGTGCAGAATGACGATGGAGAATGCACGCTACTCTATCAAGGTCGGTAAAGATCTTACCGATGCATTTGATGTCAAAAAAGGTTTTAGACAAGGCGATGCACTGTCATGCGGCTTCTTCAACATCGTTCTGGAAAGAATTGTGCAAAACTTAACCGTGAACACTAGAGGCGCAATCTTCCAAAGATCCATCCAACTACTCGGATACGCAGGTGATATTGACATAAGTGGAAGATGAAAGCGTGATGTCAGTGGAGCGTTTTTGAGCATTGCGACGGAAGCGAAGAAGATGGGTTTAGTGATCAATTAGGGCAAGACTAAGTATCAGTCATCAAAGAAGTACATTGAAGAACGACCATGGGCAGCTATAACTTTGAGGTAGTTAATTACTTTGTCTACCTAGGCACCGCTATAAACTCAGACAACGACAACAGCGCTTAAATCAAACGAAGAATAACTCTTGCAAATCGCTGTTTCTTTGGACTTAGAAAGCAATCAAGTAGTAGAGGCTTCTCTCGAGCATCTAAAATCACCATCTATAAGACACTTATCATCCCGTTTATCATTTATGGAGAATGGAGAAGAAGATATATCGAGAAACTGTACGAGCTGTACAACGACACTGACCTACTTTACAAAATTAAAGTTCAACGACTTAGATGTCTGAGCCATGTAGAGCGGATGGAAATTAACGCTCCAGCCAGAAGGTTCTCAAATCCAAGCCCTATCGAAGGCGTAGTAGAAGAAGACCGTGGGCTCAGGTGGCATCCGCAGGTACGTGAAGACATCAACCAACTTGGCGTGAGTAACTGGAAACAGCCAGTTAGGGACCGAGCTGGCTGGAGATGCATGTTGGTTGAGACCCAGGACCGCCCCGGGCTGAAGCGCCACCTTAAGGTCAGGTTAGGTTATAGTGGCTGTTCAAGATGCAAACGGACACTGACGCGACACAATTAGGCCAGTTTAATGACCCTTTGTTATGTTATGGTTTGTTATAGAGTTTGTAGAGACAAAGTCCATAGATTTGATAGCGGCTTTCCCGCCAAGCTGCCGCCCGGTCCTGAAGAGATACCGTTCTCATTGTTTTTTTCATTTTTGTTTTTAGTTTTGGTTTTGTACATCTTGGTCTCTCGAGATTCGAAGAAAAGAGGTCCATCTGCACATAGATTCGCATGTACAGATAAGGCTAGTTAATCCGGAGGTCGCCAGGTATCCGGATGCTCCGTTAGAGACTTGGCTATTTTTGAATTGGGCCCCCAGCCTTGCTGATCATCGGCACGGGTCGTTTAACATTTTAGATGCAGCCCAATAAATATGAGAGGTTATTTGGAAGGAAGAGAAAGGGTCAGTTGATGTTAAGTCATCATTCTGATATGTAAGGAAAAGATTCGGATTCGGTAACAGCAATTCAGCTAGGTTACCTAGAGTGAGAAGGAGCATAGGAGATAGGAGCGCTGCTAGCTTTTTCGCCATTACAACGTGGCATGTGTGTTGGTGACTAAACGTAGGCTGGTCTTGTTTATGTGGGAATGTATGATGATCCTTTAGTTTCAGGACTCATCTGAAGAAAATTCTCGAGAATCATTATCCTTACTCAGCTTATACAACTCTACAAGTTCGACGTTCAGAGTAGAAGCAAGTACCGAAGTAAGTAAGTAACGAAAAGTGCACAAAAACTGTAGGTCCCCGGCTTGTAAGCCACTAAACAGGCGCTTTGTCTCTAGACGTTTTGAGCCACGAAAAGGTTTTTGTTAATTTACAGTTTTAAGGTGTACAAAGCTCTTTTTGTGACTTTTGTCGACCTATGATTTTCCTCACAAAAGTTCGTAAACTTTTCCATACAAAATTCCTAGATTTTTCAGTGAAAGGCATACAAAAGTTGCTCTTACTTAAAATGTTGCAACAAAATTAGTGTTCATATTCTTCGATTAATTTGAAAACTGATACGTATGAGTATAGTTTTTTCATATAATAAGTTTAACATTTGAAGGCAAGTTTTGAAGGTAAGTGGTTTTCTAAAAAAATGTACGTTCGGAAAATATTGCAGTTTAAAAAAAAGTATTCTTTTAATGGAAAATATTTTTGTAACAATAAATTCCGTTGAATGCTTAGAACAAGAGACTTTTGTATTCTTAAATCATTAAAATTTCAA
The DNA here is from genome assembly GCF_945859685.1 of Eupeodes corollae. Lineage (NCBI taxonomy): Eukaryota > Metazoa > Arthropoda > Insecta > Diptera > Syrphidae > Eupeodes > Eupeodes corollae. Next base: position 129,850,630 of record NC_079148.1, on the reverse strand, counting down.
CGTATAGAGATTCTTTTTTAAACCGTGCATTAAGAATATGACATGTTTTACCGAACTCTGTTCTTCTCTATCTTTTTGATATACAAAACTTTGTGGTACCCGTGGCATGATGGTAAGTGCGTTGGACTGTCATGCTAGAGGTCTTGGGTTTGATCCCTGCCTATGCCATCTAAAGTCTTTTCACGGGTACTGCCTCTTGCGAGGAATTGATAAATTCTCCAAGAGTAACTATTGTCATGAAAAAGTGCTTTCTCAAAACTAGCCGTTCGGAGTCGGCATATAAACTGTAGGTCCCCTCCATTCCTGACAACTTTACTCGCACACAGGAATGGTTGAGAGTTGTAAGTCACTAGGCCTTGGTTCTCAACGGACTGTCGCGCCATTCAATTTATTTTTTAAAACTTTGAGACAAACGTGTTTCATTACTTCTTTTCAATACTTTCCTATTTTCCTAGAGTTCGCACTGTGTTTAAACTTTAAGTGTCTTTGAGTACCTGCTATTTATTAAAAATGGTTATAAAGAAAGTTGATCTCTGACTGCCGATTTGTAAAGTATTGAATTTTTACTTTCCATGTAAGCGTTGCCATCTCATTGTGTAAAGTAAAGACAACTCAACATTCGTAGAATACAAATTTTTCTCTTAAATCACAGAACAAAGGATTTATCTGCAGGCTCAAAATTTGTGTATTACTACGTTTAAGTCAGGTTTTGACGCATGTTCTATGCATATGATCAAGTCACTACAAACCTTCGTAAGCCTACTACCTTGCTCAGTAAGTGTTCGTTAATAAATCACATTAATGTATACGTACAACATAATTCTGGCAACATCTTGAACAGCTTGTCAAAATTATCATCATCCTATAGTTAATTTGTTTTATTCATTTTTTGTTGTTGCTTTTTTTTCTTTTCTTCTTATGTTAGGAAGGTAGGAAGGTTCTTAAGAACAAAACACAAATACAGACAAACAAAAAAACCAAAACAAAAGAAAGTAGGAAGTTTACAAGTTTTCAAGTTTCCTCGTGTCGTTTGCGTTGTCGTCGTCGTCGTCATCATCGGTAGTATTCGTATACAGCGTATAGAGCATAGAAATCATATAAAAGAAAACATTGCGCCAAGAAACACCAAAATGGCAACTTTAACCTCCTTCATCTTCTCTGTTTAGATGTTGTGCTTCCTCGCCCAAAAGTAGGTACCTAGGTATAGTTATATTATTATTCCTCATCGTCATCACATCCACCATCACCATAACCATCACCATCACCATCTACCACACCATACCATATAGAACCATCCCTTAAGTCATCCTCGTGTAAAGCAAGCATTTCATGCATACATTTGTATATCGCCCTCTGAGAACAAAACGAGCAAACTTTTTTTTGATGAAAATACAACAAAAAGAAAAATAAGAAAGATGAATACACAGAGAGAAATAAAAATAAAAAAAGGATATACTAAGAATTACGACGATAAAAAAGAGCAACTCAAATAAATCCCCCTTGCTCCCCTTCCACTCCAAAACCCATTGACAATATCCTTATACCCGAGATCCGACCCAACAACAAACACACAAAACCCATGGTGTGAGATGTAATGTTAAAGCAAAAAAGGATGATTTTCCATCCGCAAAACTTCACAATCTAGATACCCGACATGACTTACTCCGGTGGTGAAAATATTGAAACCCGTTATGTGATTACCAACTGCATCACTCTACCCCAATACCCAGTGCCACCTTCCACTCTCAATCCCAATTCCAATCCCAATTCCAATCCCAATTCCACACCCACCACTTTGGCCATCTCATTTAACAACAAAACTCCTGTGCACCAACACAACCAAAACACACATAGTTGAACCGAAAAAAGGACAAAAACCAACTATACGACTCGAGTAGAAATGTTAAAAGTTTGCCAGTGTATTTCACTAGTTCAACACTCCCCATGGGAGAACTCCCAGGACACAACCACCCAACATCCAACTCGAGGTGAATAAATGGCTTGATATACAGATACAGGGTTGGCATGATGGCTGGGCCGAGCCGGGCCGGGCTGATTCTATTCGTTTCATTTGGAATGGATTCAAGCTTGGGTCTTGGGTTCGGCTTCAGGTTCTGGTTCGGGTTCGTATCGGGTGGCGTGTATAAAGTGTACGTATAGTGCAATAAAACCATTGTGGATTGAAATTGCTGAAGGTACAACCGAACAAAATAAAAGCAAAGCAAAAAAAAAAGGACGAGGACGAGTACGTGGTGTGAATACTTAATCAGATTGAAATGGAAATACAGAGAATCCTTCATACATAAATACAAATACAAACACATAGAAAGCCATGTCGGTCGTTCGTACCTTCCTGACGTCGCGTCGCATTGCTGCCATCGTCATCGTCATAGTCGTCGTCGTTAGCAGAGTTCGTTTCATTCAGTTTGAGATTTTGTTGTTTTTGGGCCATGACCCATACCATGATGGCGTTGACTTGATATACATTCAACGAGGACAAACTAATCGTTGGTAACTTGGTTTGCTGTTCGCCTGGTAGCTTCGGCCTCCAACATGTCTGTATGCAGCCTTGCTCGACATTTTCATATCACTCTTCCGGCCCCTCCTCTATTTTGTAATATACCCATAGTGCCGTGTAGACCTGTCACGACCCTGGAAAGAGGGCCTCTACTTGTATAATTCGGTATCTCACATCTGACAGTCGTTTGCTTTTATTTACTTTCGTCAGTCAGTTCAGGCAGTCCCAGTCACTCTGCCTACATACATACTATCATCATCTGCCACCCCTTAACCCCCACGCCCACAACATACCACCTTCAGAAAAACACAGAGGCCTTTCCTCTATAGTGTATATTCCTTTAAAAATAGGAGCCACACATATAGTATACTATGTACAGCTGTACACACAGCATACAGCATTCATCAGGCCACGCTGGCTCTGGCTCTAGCTCTGTATAGAACAGAACAGAAGGACTCTAAAGCATTATAACATTATCCTTCTGGTTATGTTTCCGCCACTGTCACTTTATGTGTGCGCATACCGTTACATGTGAAATACACCAAACGCCAAGCACTCTCTCTGAATAGAGAGGTAGGTACAGAGTAAATGAGTCTTCTATAAATGTGTGTATAAGGTATACCTAGATAGGTATAAATATATTGGATCGGGCGATAGGTACCTATCCTCGAACACCGACTGTTTTACACTTTTTTTGTGTTTTTGTTTATTTTATTTTGTCTGTTTTGTTGTTTTTGTTTGCGTTTTGTCTCCACACCGTGAGAGAAAATTTTATCCACTGTATTCCTTCTCGATGAAAATTAAACCAGGGTTGCCAATTTATGTGTTTTTTCTTTTCGAACATCAAAGTTGAGGTATTATTAACTAGACAAAAAAGTGCTATACACCTTAATTTTAACTACAACTCAGTTCTCATATTTTTGTATAGTTTTTAGGCACAAATCTTAACAAATTGCCAGCTTTATAAAAATAGCTAAATGCACATTGGTCTCAAAGTTTTTAATATCAAAATCGATGGGAAAAAGAGGCAAAAGCATTATACATTCTTGATGTGCAGTTAATAAAATAATCTCCTTACTTGATAGTACGCAACTTGTTTGTGCAAATATCGGTACAACAAGAAAAAGGTCATTTTTTAGAGTTCAGTCCAAAAAACACTAAAACTTGTTATATAGACGCGAGTAATATTTAAGTTTTGAACGAATTTAGACTTTGTAAATTATAGCTTGAACAGAAGGGGTGAATAATTTCTTGAACCATACGAGAAGTCCTGAACACCTAGCTGAATTTTTTCCCAGATCGCTTAGGCTATACCACCCCAAAAATGGTATTTGGTAAAAGATTCCATGTGTCCATCCCTTCAAGATCCTCCTGGGAAGAAGAGAGACCCCTGGAAGACGATGTGGTACACTTCTATACTGACGGTTCAAAGACCAATCACGGAGTTGGAAGTGGTATCTTTTCAGAACAACTGAATCTCAGTCTATCATACAGACTTCCCAATCAATGTAGTGTATTCCAGGCAGAAGTAATGGCGATTAAGGAAGCACTATCCTGGCTCAAAGAAAACGATATATCTTGTAAGGATATACGAATATTCTCAGACAGCCAAGCCGCTCTTAAATCTCTCGCGTCTGTCTCCACAAACTCTCAAACAGTTCACGAGTGTCGATCATCTCTGAATGAGATGACGGAACAGTTTAACATTCACCTCATTTGGGTGCCGGGTCACAGAGACATTCCGGGAAATTGCAAAGCAGTAACCTCACCAAAAACGGAACACTTCTGCCTAATGTTAGAAAAAAACATAACATAGGAACACCACTTGCTACATGCAAATATCTTCTCAAACAATATGCTCTAGAATCAACAAATGCTTAATAGTCACAGAGTGCCACCTGCCCAGCAACCAAGCAAACATGGCCAAGTACTGACTTAAAACGGTCAAAAGGCTTAATATCACTGAGCAGACAAAGTATAAGCTCTACAATTGGAGTAATAACGGGACACTGCCTCATAGGAAGATATGCTCTGAGGCTAGTGGTCTACACAAATGACTTCTGTAGAAGCTGCATGGACGAGGACTAGGAGGAAGAGAAAACGGTGAAATACTTTCTCGGTAATCCCTTCTTCAATAAAACCTGTGAACTAGCAACGATTGACACAAAACGTCTCTCTAACTTTATTAAAAGTACAAAATGGTTTGTTTAAATTCATTACTCTCCCATGAGTAACCTCATTAGTGGTATCACAATGGACCCTTGAGGTCTACGTGCGTCAATAACATCTGGACAGCCACTCCAACCTAACCTAACCTAGCTAAATTTTTGGCAATGTAGAATAAGTGATAATTTCTTAAGATGTGAAGATGTGATCTGTAACACACATACCGAGTTTACTGAAAGCAGATTAGTTTCCTCGATGTAAGTGTCTGTAATCAATAACAGCTTTGGGTAACGCCTTAACGACAAGAAAAATTATTGATGTTCCTAAGCAATAAATTATGCACTGTTAATAATTCCCATTTGAACAATGCTATCGAAATAGGAATTTAATGAGCTTTTCATACACTGCCGTTGAAGTTCAACATCAGAAGTGAAAGTGTAAATTTATTAACAATTATGAAAAACTAAGGAATATAGACAAGGGATCGTTTTTGAATGAATGGAAAAGAATCGGTGTCAGAACGGTGCCTTGAGGAACACCATTATTTATTTTGTGAAGTTCTCATAAGAAATACAATTCAAATCATTCATAAAAAGAATAAAAAGGATTGGCCCAAGTTAACTGCCTTGTGGTACACCTGAAAACTTTATTATTTTATTTCATAAAACATCACCAATTTTAACTAAAAAACTTTTAATCAAATCAAGGAGACCCGAGTGAAACTCTAGCAGCTCAAGTTTTTTTTCAAAAGAATATTGTGTTTTGCACACGATCAAATGCCTTTGAAAAATCGGTGTAAATAACATAGACTTGCAAGCGACCAATAATTCGTAAATATTGATTAATTGGTTGCCATCGATCTACCACTAATAAAGCCATGCTGATGCTGAGAAATATGATTTCGAACTTAGCTATATAGTTTATTTTTAACAATTGCTTCAAATACTTTTGGGATTAACTAAAGTTTAGCAATAGGTCTTTAATTTTCCACAAATACCTCAGATCCAGATTTATGCAGAGGAGAAATCAGAGAAAACTTGATCACTATAGCGAAGATGAGGCCGGCCTCTATTTCTTGTTCCCTGGAGCTCCTGGCTGGAGCTTGTTCATTTGCTCGACATGCCCTAGCCATCTTAGCGTTGAACACGCAGTTTTTTGACCAGTGATAAGTCACTGTATACGTCGTATAACACTTGATTAATTCTTTTCCGCCAGATGTTACTTTGCCTGCCCAATCAAACCGAACCATAGACCGTACGCAGAACCTTCCTCTTGAAGATACCAATAGATCTTTCATCCGCCTGGGAGAGGCACCATGCTTCTCGTTAATGTCAAGACCCATATTCTTCGCCTCAGACTCGATATTGGAAAAGGCACCCGTAACTGTTCGTTTAGTTCTTCCCATGATGTCCATGTCATCTGCATATCCAAAATATTGTGTCTATTTTTGAAAGATGGTACCAATTGTATTGGCGTTGGTGTTGCGCACCACTCTTTCAAGAACAATATTGAAGTAGCTACATGACAGCGCTTCGCCAAGCCAAATTCCTCTGGTGCTTTCGAAGGTTTTGGTCGAGTCTTTTCCACTTTTGACGCAGCAACGAGCATTTTCCAGCGAAGCAAAAACTCAACACGGCACCGGTATAGTTCGTTCCTGTCTACACTGTCATAAGCTGCTTTAAAATCGATGAAAAGATGGTGTGTTTCGATATTGTGTTTTTGTGCCTTTTCCAGGCTTTGGCCTTGAGTGAAAATTTGGTCGATGGTAGATTTTCTTGGTCTGAAGCCACACTGGTAAGGGCCAATAAGTTCTTCAGAATTTCACATAATACGTTGGACAAGATCTTGTATGCGATGTTTAAAAGGCTAATGCCTCTGTAGTTGGCACAGAGAAGGCCTTTTTATGGATCGGGTAGATGGTGCTTAAGTTAAACTCGTTGGGTATGCTTTCTTCCGACCAAATTTTAGTAACTAGCTGGTGCATGATCCTTACTAGATCTAGTCCAGTGTACTTAAAAAGCTCCGCCTGCAGCCCGTCATTACCGGCCGCTTTGTTCGACTTCAGCCTGGTGATGGCTAGTTTGATCTCACTCTGGTCGGGAGGGTGAAACTCTACATCGTCAACCAAATAGATTTGACGTTACTGCTCGCTGGTGGAATCGTGACTTCATCACCATTAAGCAGCTGGTTGAAATGATCTCTCCAGATTTTTAGCATTGACTGCGTCCCGAATACGGTGTTTCCTGTTTAAACATCCCTGGATCTCCTCGACTTCACGCTCCTCATGGGCTTTTTTCTTTCTTCGAATCAAGCTATTCTCATCCGTTCTCTTGTCGACGTAGAGCTAGCGGAAAGATCGTGTCCTCCTTTGCTGCCACAATCTGTAAGCCTTCGTGTTGCCTTTGTTTGCTTGAGCACATTCCCCCTGGTTTGACAGGGGTTCTTGGAGGAGGCTGTGAGAAATACAGCAACTCTTCTGCAGATGGATTGTTTGCAAAGCTGCTAATGGGTCTCTGGGCACATCTCATGCGTTGTAAGGTTTCTCGCAAGCTCTAGAGATTCTTGGTCGGCAAAGGCATTGGCGGTGTCCTCCTGCTGGAGTCTTTCAACGTTGAATCTTCTCCTCAAAGTTGTTACTCGCCTAAGAGCTTCCATGGACATAAGAACGCGCAGTTTAGCACCAACGAGGTAGTGGTCGGAATCTATGTTTACTGATCTGTACGTACGAATGTCAAGTATGCAAGTAAAGGAGTTTCTTCCGTCAATGGCAACATGATCGATTTGGTTGCATGTTCGATTATCGGGGGACCGCCAAGTACCTTTGTGGATATCTTGGCGAGGGAATCTGGTCCAACTCAATACCATATTTTTCTCGGATAAGAAGTCAATAAGCCTGAGTCCGTTTCAAGATGTGATGTCGTGTAGGCTATGTCTTCCGATTGTCCTACTAAAGATGCCTTCTTTACCAAATTTCGCAAATCTCCCAGGAGAAATTAAACGTCGGTTTTGAGACATTGCTCCTATGTTTTGGCAAGGTGCTCGTAGAATTCTGCTTTGATATTGTCATCCTTCTCTTCTGTCGGGGCATGTGCGCAGATAAGGCTCAAGGAGTGGAATTTGGCCTTAATGCGGATTGTCATTACTCTTTCGCTTATTTCCCGAAAGATTTTCTCTAAGTTTTCAAAAATGACCAAACAACTTTAGAATAAGTCTTTATTTTCGACTTCAGAGACCAAATATATTATATATAAATAGTAATTTTTTAAAATTCAAACTCTTTCATCTTTAGAAAGCAAAAACGTAAAAAAGCATTTTTGCATCCATTAATCCTATATTTGCTTTTTACAACTAAGCCTTTTTCTTAAAAATAAAACTTCTAATTTTCGTTTGGTATAAAAACGAAAGTCAAATATTTATTATGAAGTGGCAACTCTGCAAAAGATTTAAGTCATTTTTTCAACCTGACAGACAATAGCATCCTCGTTCCTAGAATATATCAGTTTTACATCACTTTATGTATAACTATGTGTATAGAAATGTATATAGCCTCCACTCATGTTGGTACCTCTATAGGTTGTAAAGCTTGTAGGTACGTACACTGAGGACAAAGTTTCATTCTACGTTGAGTGTAGCAAGCAGTCGGTTCTCGGTTGTGGGTATATCTCGTGCTTCTATACCGACATTTAAGTACATACAGACCATCAACCTATACCTATACCTACGAACCAACCAGCATTATAGTAGTAGCAGCAGCGGCAGTGGGATATTATTCGGTCTTTCATTGCTCTTTTCATTTTTCCTCTTGCTTTTAATTTCCTTCTCTCTTTGTCGCTTAAAGTCATAGATCCTACATCTCCTTTTCTCTCTGCTTTGAAAATATACACAAAATAAAAGGAAAAGCAAAAAAAAATATCAACATTTTAGGATTTTCATTTTTGAATTTAGTCTTGTGCTGCTATAGGTACACAGTGTAGCAGCATAGCATAGCACAGCATACCCAACTCCTATATTTTCTCGCTTCCTATCCTTAAAGCCACCCAACACCACCACCTCTTCCACCATTCACCACCCACCCCATCACAAACGAATCAACCTGCTCCAACAACAGATGATTTTCTCGTATACACAAGGACATTTTATTGAATCCACGTTGGTGCTTATAGCCTATTTGTATGATGATAACTGTATTTTATACCTATGTCATAGCTGTACCTATCTATGTATATATTGAGTTTGTATGTTTGTTTTCATTTTTCTTTTGTAGCTTCAAAGCTGATGGGGTAGATAAGAATACATCTTATAATATATTTTTCTTCCATTTTTATTCTGGTTTAAATACAGTCATTCACTTTATGAAGTTTTTTTTTTGTTTTTCTCTTCATTTTAATTTTTCCTTTTTCTTTTGCAAAAAGGCATAATCTAGGAAGGTTGTTGGATGGTCGAAGGTTATGTATGCGAATATATACGGGTTGGTATATACCTAACTTATATATGTATGTATATGCTCGATAAAAGTTTACTTATGACTTAAAGGCCAAACGACGCGGCGCCAAAGTCAAAGTTTTTCTGTGTATGTTTTATAAAAAGTTAAATATTTTTCCTCTCTCGAAATTTTTAAAATATTATTTTCTTTCTTGGGAATATTTTTTTTGTTTTAGCTTTGAGAATAATCTACATTCTTCTGCCTCCCCATTTTTATATCTTCAACGGATAACTAGGTACCGAAATTTCTGAAAACCACAAAAAAATATTATTTTACAATTTTTACCTTTTCCTACATAAGGTGCAATCAATATGGATAATTAATTAAGACATCTATAAAACTTTATGAAGCAGTCTAAATGTTTGCATTGGTTATAATTTTAAAATATTGGTTGGAAATAATCCATTTTAGCCACAGTTATTTTTAGTTTAAATTGGTACTTACTAATTTTTATAAATGTTAACACCAAGCACTTGTAAATTAAATTTCAAAATAAATATCAAAAATATGTTTTCAGAATATTTTGCAAATAATTTATTTTCTAAAAGTTCAAACACTTATTTTTTTTAATTTTCCGATACAACAGAAAAAGTTGTTGCTATAATTTTTCTACGCGACGCGACGACGACGACGACGACGGCGACCACGACTACGACCACGACGATCCCGAACGAACCTACGACGAAGACTAGAACCTATAACGTAAAGAAGGTCGTAGAAAAAAAATTTAGCACATTCAGCACGTATGATGCTGATATCTCCGGCCACTCAGCTTAGGGTGGGTTCAGCGAATAAATTGATATCCTAATTGAGTTGATATCGTAGGTGATCAATTAAATTGATGAGAATATAAAAATATCGGTGACCACAGGGGTGTCTATCCTGAAATTGAGAAATAGGGCGCCATCAATTTTTTTTTTATAATTAAGGAAATTGCAAACCTTCGGAGCGAAACCGACGGTGAAAGAAGTTTCAATAAAAGATTAAGTCTTGGAATTAATTTTCAAAATATTTATTGTTAAGTAAATTGCCTGGGAAACCTTGCAATTAAGTAGGGCTAAAACCCAGGATCTTTTAAACAAAGAAACAAATCGTTATTCAAGGAAAGATAAGATGGACCGGTAACGTTTAGTCCCGAAAAAAAAGTTAACGGTTTTATTTTAAGCGGGTCACGAGTTCCGTAATTTTCGGAAATAAAGCGTACAGCCAAAGTCAAACGATAATTTTTTTTTTTTGAACAATGTCTCGACAACGAAATAATGTGATTCAACGGAAATAATTTTTAATCAAATAAACCAAACTATTATACTTAGCTTATTTCTCCTGCCAGATTTCCTTTCCTTCCTTAACCAATTTTCCTTCTTTTCCTCTCCTGTATCTCAAAGAGTATTTTCCAACAAATTTCCAAAATTATTCTCCTTTTTTTCAAATTTTCAAAACACTTCCTCAAATTAATTTTTTTTTCAATCAAATTTCTTTCTTCCAAAATTTACTTTTATTTCGATCTATTCGATTTCGTAGCTTACAAAAAAGTGAGTTCCCAGGCTTTTACCAAGCCTGGATGAACCCTTTTTCTTCAAATACCCAGTGCTTTCAGCAACTCAGTGACTTGGGTTTTGGTCGTTTCATTTTTTCAGCAACGCTCAGCTTGTTTGCGTGAGTGTGCCAACGCAGTTGCAAACCCAGTAGTCTTCTCTTACTCGCACTTTAATCTCCCCAGCTTAATGCAAGTCACCCCTGAATTCGCCGCGCTCTACTCTGACTTGTAGAGTGCGGGAATGCAGTGGGTGCATTCAGCCACCTAACATCCCCGATTCAGTTTTGAATGAAAGAAAAACCTTGGAACTCAATTGTTCACACTTTGCATTTTTCCCCACCGATCTTTCCCAGCAAAACAAATATAATTGTGGAAACTTGATGGAAATTAGTAAGTTTCGATTAAAAACAATTGTGGGAAGAGAAATGTGGCAGAAGTTCGCTACACGCGTTTTAAAGTTATTTCGTTTGACTTTCGCGCAGATTTGGGGAAATAGGGACTTATGTTATCGTTCCATCTTGTACATTTAAGTATAATGAGGGTGTAAAAGTTGGGCTTGAAGCCATTCTCCCATGGAGTAACTTCGGTATTTGGAGACCAAGTGTCGACCGTGCCAATTTTGGTTTGCTGGAGTCATACCATCCGTCTGACACTTATGGTGGTAATTATGCTCATTCTTTGGGGACTGGCTGTCACCCGTTCTTAGTATTTGACAAGACCGCCCGTCTGTCACCTTAGTTAAAGTGGAAAATCGACATCAATGATTATGTTTCTTTCCAAAGTACTGAGAGAGTGAACCGATGGCTGATGGACCATGGCTGCCCCTCTCTCTCTCAGTACATTGAAGGAAACACCTGTAGGAATGGAGGAGGGAGGAACAAGTATTTGGATGACGGAGAGAATGGTTCTTGTCGCGGTAATTTTTACCGTGACAAAGTGCTTTATACGTTTCAGTAATAAAAGTGTATTTTTTAGATCTGAAGTGTGAGTGCAATAGACAATCGTATATGAAAATTGAAAAGAAAACATAAACAAATTTTTATTGTAGCTTATTTTTACTTTCATCATTTCAAAAATTTATAAAATCTATAGCTTCTTTATTTAATTATGAGCTGGCCTAAAATAAATTGTGTAAATATTGGGAAGAAATTAATAAGTAAATTAGTTGGTGCAACAGCTCGTAGAACAACATGTTCTTGTGACTTACAACTCTCAACGGTTTATATGCCGAATTTAAACGTTCAATGTGAGAACGCACTTTTCATGATAACTTGGAGGATATTTCAATCCCTCGCAATAGGTAGTATCCATGAAAAAAATCTTTAGGTGATACAGTCAGAGATTGAACCCATGACTTCTGGCATGAAAGTCCTCCACACTAACCATCACGCAAGGGATACTACGAAGGAAAGAAATATGCTTGAAGTAATTATAGTGAGTATACGCCTCATGCACCTTTTCTGACACTTTTCGGTTTTTATTTTAAAAATTTCCAAATTCAAAAAAATTATGTATTGGTCTGAAACTAAACAATAAAAAAGTCAGTTCTTGTGTATTTTATAAGCTTATTTCAATGTATTAATCTTGTTTTTTGGAATGATTAAAAATTATAGTCCGGAAAAATAAGATAAAGCAATGTTGTTAAAATTCCATCAAAATAGAATTTAGTTTTAATTATGCGTCCCAAATACTCCCCAACCACCTTGAACCAAAGCAAACAAATTTAGGAAGGGGAAGGAATTTAAGAAAACTTATTTGAAAATCATTCGAAAACAACAGTTTGTTTTGAATAAAAATAGTTTTGCTGTTATTTATAAAAAAAAACATATGTTTGTATTACTCCAAAAGGACACCCCCCATAGAACCGTTATTTTGAAGTTGTCTCAAGAACTAACAAACCGATTTCAATCATTTTTCTGCACAAACTCTTATACTGTCTGAATAATATTTGATGATCAAAAATGGAATTTGTTTGAATCTTGATTTAAAAAAAAATGTTCAATATCATAATTTTCTTACGGAATTTAAATGTAAGCCAAAGTAGTGTGGTGCGATTTGGAAACGCTATACTTCATACATTTCTCAAAATTTAAACCAAACAAGTATATCCATCGATCCTTCACTTCACATGAACAGGTTTATGGTCTCATAGATTCTTTTATAGAAGTTGTAAGTCGAGCGGCTGAATTATCTATTCCTAAAACCCAATCCTTTAATTCAATTCAATTTATTTTACCCCAATATATCTTACGATTGATTTGCATGCGTAACTCGGAAAGAAGACAATGGATTCGGTATAGAAACGATATTTTTAAGAACAATGTTAAAATTTTGAACGCAAAAATAAAAAAGAGATAGAAATTTTCAAAAATAAAAATGGAGTTTTGTAATTGTAGTTGCAGTTGCAGTTTTGATACGGGATCCAAACCTTTTTGGAAGGTGACAAACATTATTTATAAAAATTCCTCCTCTTCGAGTCAATGGCTGTGTTCTTGTTACTTAATCTGAAAAGGTAACCGCATTGGCTAGCTCTCATCTCAGTGACATTGTGACTAAACATATTGTTCAAAATAAGATTATTGAGCTCAATTTCTTACCGAATAACATTAATAGTAAAAACTTTTTTAAAAAAAGTTCTGTGAAGGAGTTGATTAAACCATTAAAAACCAAAAAATCATCTGGTCTTGATGGTATGAGCAACAGGTTGCTTTAAGCCGTGCCATCAACAGCCAAAAAGTATCTTGCAATGGTTTTCAATTGTTGTGTGATTCTTCCGTATTTTTCAAATAATTGGATGAAAGCAAAAGTTTTAGCCATGTTCAAATATATCCTAAGGAGCAGATTGACTTTAGAGCTAGTCAATTCCACAAGCCATCAAATTTTACCAATTAAAAAGAGGCTGGGATGTGACCCACACTGATAACTTCCCATCTTGTCTGTCGATTTGCCTTGCTTAAAAGGTTTGGAGGTTTTCGGGTTTTGTTAAAAAAGTTGTTAGTTAATTCTTCTTACAAATTTTAAAATTACCAACAATATAGTTCATAAAAGGGAAAAGTTAAGTTTGAAAATCTAGTTTTGTTAAATAAATTTTTAGTCAAAATTTTTTTTACCAGATTTTTAAATTTTTATAAATAGGATGAATGAAATTAATTTGAGAGATATCAAGAAACGAACATCAATTTTTACCAAATATGCGTAGTATTTTTTATAGATTTTTTATTTGTATGAAAAAAAAGGACTGTTGGATAGTGAATATCGAAAACAATATTTTTTGTGAAATAAAACAAGTTTAAAGACAATATTTTTAAATTTTTAAAAGCTTTTTGAGACGTAAGTAAATTTTTACGAACTTTAAGTATTGTTTTTTGTAAGGTTTTTATTTTTTGTAAGAAAATTGATTCCCTCAAAATTTTACTGAGTGTTGACAACAATATTTTTAAGTGATAAAAGAAGTTTAAAGCCAATATCTCAAAGTTTTGAAAAGATATTTGAGTCTAAAATCAATTTTTACCAACTTATGTTAAATTTTCTTTTAAGTTTCTATTTTTTGTAAAAAAACAGTCAATTCGATTTTTAAAAAATGTATTGAATGTTCAAAACAATATTTTCTAAAAGAAAAAAGTAGTTATAACTAATATCTCAAAATTTTAAAAAGATATTTGAGCCGAAATTAATTTGAAGCCATAGTTTAAAGTTTTTAAAATATATTTGAGTCAAAAATCAATTTTTACCAACTTTTTTAAACTTTCCTTCAAGTTTCTATTTTTTGCAAAAAAAAAAAACTGTCCATTCGGTTTTTCTCAAAATTTTAATAAATATTGACAAATATGTTTTTTAATAGATCAAAATAGTTTAAATCCAATACCTCAAAGTTTTGAAAAAGATATTTTAGTCGAAAATGGCCTTTTATCAACTTTTATTGATTTTTTGTTTAAGTTTTTATTTTTTGTAAATAAACTATCAATTCGATTTTTCAAAAGTTTTTCAGAATTTTGAAAACAATATTTCTTATAAAATAAAACTAGTTGAAAGCCATAATCTCAAATTTCTAAAAGATATTTGAGTTGAAATTCAATTTTTACCAACTTTGAGTAATGTTTTATTTAGGTTTTTATTTTTTATAAAAAAATAAACTGTGAACTTGATTTTTTTCAAAATTTTACCTGATGTTAAAAACGTTATTTTTGTTGTACAAAATTGTATTGGGGATGAAATCACTTATTGAAAAATTTATTTGAAATCGATATCTCTCCTGGTTCTTGAGCTATGGACGACAAAAAAACGGACGTACGAACGTACGTTCACACGGACGCACAGACTTCTTTCTAAAAATCTTTTATGTCGACTATATTGACCTTGAAACGCCGAGAAATGTCAAAATTTTCAATTCGACAAATCGGACCAATTACAATAACTTCTTATGGGAAGTTAAAAATCAAGTCAAAAGTAACCATAATTCAGAATTATTGACTGGTCCTGTACTTTTGGACATTGAAAAAGTTTTGACACTGTTTGCACGATGACTGGTTAATTTACAAACTTATGACGTTTGGTTTTCCGACGTATCTAATTAAATTAATACAAATTTTTTTACAGAATAGACAATTTGCTGTTAGCGCAGGTAGTGTAAAATCTATTGTCTATTGTATAGTTAGTGGAGTTCCACAGAGGTCTGTACTGGGAGCCATACTTTTTAATTTGTATGAGTCCGACCTGCCATCGTTGGACGCAAACACTAAATTCGTTATGTTTGCTGACGACACAGCACTTTTTTCGTCTATATTATTGCCTGCATATGCTCTCAGTAGTCTACAATGCTTACTTAATACTCTACAAAACTATTTTAATAAATGTAAAACTTATTGCTCAAAAATGGATAAGATTTTTTGCCACAAACTTCGTCTAACCTCCGTCGATATCATTTGGTCTGAAAACTGCAAATATCTATACAAGAAACTGACTCTTGACAAACATATCGCCAACACCCTTAAAAAAACTAATCTTTTAATACCCGCTCATATGCGGTTTATAGGTCTTGTAGAGCATAGTCAAATTTTGATATTGAAAACTATTTTCCATCATATAATTACTAATGGTGCTCCAGTGTGGTTTGAGTGCGCTGAAACCTACTTCAAAAACATCAAAGATTGCAAAGCAAAATATTTGCCAAGAGTCATTATTCGACATTCAGGCTTCATGTTAAAGCTTATGTTATACAACTCAATCTTGTAATTTATAATTTCCCAAACAAAAAAAATACTCTATTGATTTTCAAATGAAAATGTTGAACATTTTTGAGAAATCAAATGGCGTTTACATTTTTAAAAATCAAACATTTTTTCAGGTACATGTTTAAATCTTAAAATACAGGAAATATTTTTAAATATAGTTTTTGAATATAGCTATGTATGAGCAAATTTTCACAATACAGTCGTGCATTTTATTCAGATTTGATATTCCATAGTCGAGCACTATATCATGAATATCAGGCACAACACTGTTTAGTTAAAAAAAAATATTGTTTCGAAAAAAAGCAGGATCTTAGAATGATCTACATATGATTGATATCCTTGGTGATAGTTTGTGTGTTATTTATGGTATAGACTTAAATGTTATTAAGAACACTATACAAAAACAACGTTATGAAAAATAAAAACAATAAGAACGATAATAGAAGAACTTTGAGATGGCTAATGTCCTTAACGTTAGCACTTTTTCCAAACGCGTTTCTAATTTTCCTGAATTATCATATTTCAAAGAACTGTGAGGAAGAACTGAATAAAATTTGAATAAAAGCCATTTTTAACTTCCTATAGGAAGTTATTGTAATGGGTCCGATTTTTCGAACTGAAAATGTTGACATTTCTCGACGTTCTATAGAGTTGAAAAAAAAAACATTTTTAGAAAGACGTCTGTGCGTGCGTGTGTACGTATGTTTGCGACGTTTTTTTGTCTTCCATAGCTCAAGAACCAAATGAGATATCGACTGCAAATTTATTTTGCTATACAGAAAGTAATGCAGTAAGATGCAGAAAGGGCTCTCAAGAAAATTTACCATAGCAGTTTAAAAAAAGGTGATCATTTTGGTTAACCCTAAATATCTCACGAACTAATAACGCTAGAGACTTGAATTAAGTTTTATATTATTCATTGGAATGTGATACCAAACCAGTATATTTTTGGAAAAAAAATCCAATTAAGGGCCCTATTAAAAATTTAATAAATGTGAATATTTGGCATTACCGTTTGCGAATCGCCTAGTTGACATTCGCTTAAAATTTCAAAAAATAGCGAATTGTATTCCCCTCTATTACCAATAACAAACGTTCCCTTTTATCTGTCAGAATTGGTAGAACTGTAATTCTTCGTGACTTGAAGAAATTTACTATTTTAAATTTGAAATCGGTGGTTGTTTGTTTGTTTGTTTTATTTTGTTTTGAGAAGAATTTTGGAAAATAAAGTAAAATGAGTGGAACTGGAAGTAGAAAAAGGTAATGAATTCTTAAAATTAATGAATGTTTAAAAATTGCAAAAATAATAAAGAATTTTATTTGTAAACCTAACATAAAAAGAACCAAAACCAACCAATTTTCAAAACTGGTTGAAATTATGGAGGCAAACCCCGAAATTGCGAAAAGTATAGGATCTTTCAGAACTTAAAAAAAAAAACAAACAGAATATTGGGATAGGTGCCTTTGATCTAAACTCCCTAGGGCCTCCTTTACGAGAGGGAAAAAGTGGCATAAGGTTTGTTAACAAAAAGAAAAATCATTTATAATTTTTTTTTTTATAAATGTATGTTTTTATTGACTACAAACTAAAATTAAAAAAGAAAATCCCAGACAAAAAGCTTTCTCTATCTCCTTTGGAGAAAGCAGTGGACGATCTACTCAGCCTTCAGAAGGCTGTGAATCCTTCAGGAAATACGTTTGAAATACGTGCTCTTGAAACTGAAATATATCAAAATCTTGAAGAATCAGAAGTAGACGTTCAAGATATAACATTGCCATCAGATAAATCATTACAACCTGGAAAATCTCATCGCAAGAGAACGATGGAATAAAAATACTCAACAATCAAACGAAGACGCAAGAGGAAATTCCTGAGCCGCAAAACAAAATTCTCGCTGCTTCAAACTCCGTACAAAAGTTCGGAGATTCCTCGATATTCTAGGAAAAATTACGACCTTAACAAAGAACATATCGACTTGTTAAAAGCTAGAGAAAGACGGAAGAAAAAAGAGAACCTATAGAAAAACAAACTACATAAATATCTGCTGGAAGTGAAATTGAAAAAATTGGAATATCACTTACTTACAGACGTTGACTATTTTGATAGTTTTATTTATTTTACGTTTTTCCAAATTGTAAACAATATTTCATCAACAATAATTTTCAGTATTTGACGTTTCACCGAGTCATGACTTGTTGAAGTTGGTAGTATTGTTTTCAAAAGCGATCGTCGAAGTTCGCCTTTCATAATACCACGACTTAGGCAATTCGACTCGCGAATCATAATAGGGCCATAACCTAAGAAAACATTACTCAAAGTTGGTAAAATTGATTTTCAACTCAACTATCTTTTTAAAAAATTGAGATTATGAACTAATTTTATCTTATAAGAAATATTGTTTTCAACAATCTTAAAAATGTTGAGAAAAATTTTTTACAAAAAATAAAAAGCTAAAACAAATTAAGAAAAGTTGGAAAAAATAGATTTTCGACGCAAATATCTTTTCAAAACTTTAAGATATTGGCTTAAAACTTCCTTTTTTTTTTAAAAAAATAGCTTTTCAGTAGTCTTCAATCTTTTTTATTTCATTGAAAATATTGTTTTCGATATTTAGTACATTTTTTAATAAAAATCCAACAGTTAGTTTTTTCTTTAAAAAAAAAATCTACAAAAAATAATACTCAAAATTTGGTAAAGATTGATTTTCGGTTCTCGATATCTCTCAAATTAGTTTCATTTATACAATTTATGTTTGTTTATATTAGAAATAAAAACATTTAAGAAATGCAACTAAAATTGATAAGAATTTGTTTTCGACTAAAAATCACGCTAAAAAAATAAATTTCGAAATCAAACGATTTCATTATATGCAAAATATTGTTGGTAATTTTGAAATTTTTAAGAATAATTCAACGTACAACTTTTTTAACAAAACTCGAAAGCCTTTAAACTTTTAAGCAGGACAAATCGACAGACAGGATAAGAAGTTATCACTATGGGTCGCATTTCATACAAACATGCTCTTATATTGCTTAAATTTCTTAAAAAAAGTAAAAACAATGGTCTTGAAAACGTCTTAAAGTGGAATTTCAAATAGAACCTCTGTAAAAATTAAAAATCAACGTACTTCATTGATAATTTAAGTTGAAAAGATTTTAATACTTTCATTAAATGAGCGTGTGAGATTGGTCATCCTTTTTAATTGTTTTAAAAATAACTTGATCCTAAAATTAGCTTCGAATTGTATATGTCAAAATGGCAACGATTCGAAAATTTCTTCAAACAACAATTGTGATATTGCAAATTGCCTTAATAAATCCATCAAAATTCTTTAAATATATGGGTGACTAAACAACATACATACCTTTCTTTATCTATATAGGTCTATAAATATGTTCACATTAAGTAAAGAACACTTCAAAAAACACATTTTATAATACCTACCCTTTGTCAGAAACAGAATCTTTAATTTATTCCACCCTTTTCACCATTCTCACAAAATACCTCATATTTAATCTCATATTGAAATTCCTATTCCAATATATGTATATCTTCGATTTTTATTTGATTGCAATAGGTTTATTCTCAAGTTTGGCAATTTTTTGCTTTATTCAAAATATTCTAAGGACATGGAAGTGTTTTTTTTTGCGTTTTACTTTGGGGGGAAAAAATGGAAAGGGGTTATTTTCGAACCATATTTACTTTTTTTACACCCTCTAAGTAGTATACAGAGATGTATATAAAATTTATTTCATTTTTGTTGGTTGTTTTTTAGTGTGTTGTTGTTGTAATCCCAAATCCCTTAAGTCCAGTCTCTTATATAATAACCATTCATTTCCAGTATACTTACATACTTTCGGTCATACCAGCTTCACTATACCGAATACCTATAGGTATAGGATATCGTATCCCAAAAGAACAAGCAGGAATAATTTCTTTTTCGTAACAAATTACCATTCCAAAGAAGAAAAAGGATCAACAGCATTTATTTTTTGCCTTAAAAAAAAGGAGTAAAAACTTTTCTTTTTTTTTCTCTCTGCATGCCAATGAAAAAGGGTAAGAAGACACCTTCTTCAATTTTTATGTTACGTTGGTGTTGCAAAAAATTGGGTTTTTATATAAACCTTCCATATAACCTCATACTGATGTATCCCGCTATAGAAGGACCAAGTCAAAAAAATTAAAAAAAAAGAAACAAGAAACCATCGTCTTTTACATCCCCAAAGCATAAAACACCAAAATTGACCACTTCCATTCAATCCAAATGATTGCAATGAAAGGGCGAAGGACATATTATACTCTCCGTCCTCTATACACAGAGATGGTTGGAAACTGAAAATAAAAATAATAATAATAATAAAAGTAATAACAAGGAAGGAAAAAAAGGATTTTTACCATAAATTCACCCTCCGTAACCCAAACCATGAATACGTTCGTTTTCTCGGTCTTCTCCGTCACTCCTCCTCGTCGTCGTCACCATCATCATCGTCGTCGTAGTTGGTCGCATGGCTTGGCTTCCTTGTGTATGCGCTAGACCACCATCAGGACTCTCAAACCCAACGAGACCGACACTCTGTCACAACTTTTTTTTCTTGTTCGTCCTATACTTCGCCCATTTTACCCGCACCACCCAAATATATAGACCCGAGCCAGACCATGACAGCTTCTGATGTAGAAAAGCAAAAAAAAAAAACAAGACGTAAAATCACCAACACTCACACACACTCTCACAATCATACAATGGAAAATCTAAAGGACGAAAATCTTTTCAGTAAAATAAAATGATACTTTAGACTTACTTTGCTTACTATGTGAATTTTTGTGTGTAATACTTTCTTTTCTTTAGATTCGTATACGTTATAAGTCGCCGCGCCACGCCGTTCGTCGTCTTCGACATCGTCGTCGGTATAGTCGGTCCTTCAGCGTTCCCTTACACAAACAAAAAAAATCAGGCTTTTCTAGAAAAGTAAAAAAAAAAAAAATTAAGGACAAAAATGATTTGGCGCAAAGAAGAAAAATAAAAAGAAATACGATATAAGAATGAAAAAAAAGACGTTATATAAAATGTAAATTTTTTTCTTATTCAACAAAACTTTGTGCCTAGCCTTTTGGTCTATCCTTCTTCTCGTATACACTCGTCCTTAAACACACAAAAAAGGACAGTATAATTTTTTTGTGTCCTATTCATCTTTGCTTTTTTCTTAAGGCTAAAGATTGTGTGGATTTTTATTTTTCAAGCCAATTTTTCCTTTTCCAATAGAGCTATGTCAGCCTTCACTCACTCTGCTTCGGTGAGTTCTAGGTTCTTTTTTATCTTACGGATTTTCGAGGACAAACCTTCCATCATTGGTTTTCTTATTTTGATAGCTTTACGCAGTAAGTATAGGTTTGGTTAAAGTATTGATTCGGATTAAAATCATACTTCTGCAGTATATACATTCCTTATATTAAGCCTTTTACTCTTACAAAAGAAGTCTTCTTAGGAATGGGAAAAGTAGTCTAAATTTATCTTTCTAATATTATAAGATTCTCAGGAGTAAACGAGAACCTCCACCAAAAAGATTCTGCAAACCAGCTTGATCCTAGATAAAGTTGTATCCAGTAACACAACCCATATTTATGATGATAATAATGGTTTATAAGGCATTGCTACCCCAACAGTCAACTTTGAAATTGGAACTTCGTTAAAAATATACTTTTTTTTCAGAATTTAAGTTCTAATATCTTGAAACAGGGGGATTTCAAAAACAACTGTTTTTCGGTGATTGAAGATTTTTCTTGAAAAAGCCCAAAACCCAGAAAATGAGGAACATTTTCAAACACTTCAGTAGCAAAGGTATTGACAAAGCTATAAATAAAATAATTTACCTTGAATAGACTGTAGCAAAAAAAATAGCTTTTATACACCCAATTTTTGTAGGTTTTTGACCGTGTACAGAAAAGCAACCCGGCAGAGAACCACGTTGAAAACTTTCGCTAAAAATACTTTAACCGAGAGCAATAACAGATGTTCAAAGGGTAGACATGTGCATTAAAGACGACACAAGTGTCCAAAGGTTTTTCTCAAAACCCACCTCTGTCGAGATTGGGTTCTAACCACAGTGGAAAGTTGTTGGGTGCAGCAAACGAGAGAGTTGGGGGAGCGGTGTTTCCACTAAAGCACCTCTGCTTATACAGACGGCAGCGGACGAAAAGATGGTAGACGGTGGCGTCTACAGTTCCAATAAGGTTGAACTACTTAGTGAACACCTAATAGGGCTTCTTCGACATATTCGAAGCCCATGCCTGTAAGGAGCGGTTTATCCGGCTCCCCTTCTTTAGAGTTATAATAAGGATCTGGCCCTCCAGGTTGGGGGTTGTGCCGTCGGGGTGACTTCCTGGCCACGTAAACAATGCCTTTAGTTGCGAATGCCGAGAACAAAGACAGCGTCTATTTGGATGCGGATTTGTTGTTCTAACTAGACTCATTCAAAAAGTCTTAAATTTCAACAGTGTGGGCGAGCGCATCACGACAATCCTCATCAAAGCTAAATTCGCCAACATAAGCCTAATATGCGCGCATGCCCCAACAGAGAAAAAAGATGAAGACACCAAAGACATATTCTTCGAGCTCTTGGACAAGACGTATGAGCAGTACTCGGCTATGACATTAAAATTGTCTTATGAGGTTTTAATGCCAAGCTATTAAGAGAAAACATCTTTGGTGGCATAATTTGAAGATACAGCCTGCACGACACTACCTCCGACAACGGATTCAGGCTGGTCGATTTCGCTGCGGGGCTACACGTTCTGGTAGTTAGTACGCAGTTCACCCATCTTAATATCAACAAGGGTACATGGAAACCTCTTGATCAATCAACCGTCAACCAGATTGACCACATTGCGATCGACGCATGACACTTCTCCAGTATACAGGATATCCATTAAGTATAGAAAACCAGTGGCAACATTGCCTTGCAGCCTTCAGAGATGCCGCTTCTGAAGTGCTAGGTTTCACACAGCCACCACAGCGAAGCCCCTGGCTTGACAACGAATGCCGGCAAGCGCACGCAGCGAAACAAGAGGCATACAAAACAAAAAAAAAATCTCCCAAGGGTACCAGCCACGAACCGAAGCCTATAAAGACGATCAGAAGAACATCGTAGTAGATCCGTAGTCGATGCTGAGAATATGGAAAGATCACTTCTCCAAATTATATAACGGCGATGACAAACTGAATTCCGCTGTAAGGGAATTCAGTCGCTCGGCGACGCAGATCAACAATTCCGCCTACCCGACCTTAACGAAGTGAATATAGCTATATCTTAATTTGAGTAAAATAAAGCTGCTGGAGCTGAAGGCATCGCTACCGAACTATTCAAAGCAGCAGGCGATGACTTGGTACGGAGCATACACCAACTCATCTGCAAAATATGGTCGGAAGAAAGCATGCCCGATGAGTGGAATCTCAGCATAGTGTGCCCGATACATAAGAAAGGAGACCCAATAAAAACTGCCCCAACTACAGAGGCATCAGTCTTCTTAACATTGCGTATAAGATCCTCTCTGCCGTATTATGTGAACGTCTGAAGCCATTCGTCAACAACCTGATTGGTCCTTATCAGTGTGGCTTCAGACCAGGAAAGTCCACTATCGACCAAATATTCACACTACGGCAGATCTTGGAAAAAACCCAGTAACTTCAAATAGATACCCACCATCCCTTTATCGATTTTAAAGCCGCGTATGACAGCATTTATAGAGAAGAGCTCTACAGAGCAATGTCTAATTTTGGCATCCATGTCAAACTTATCCGTTTGTGCAGAATGACGACGGAGAATGCACGCTGCTCTATCAAGGTCGGAAAAGATCTCACCGATGCATTTGATGTCAAAAAAGGTTTTAGACAAGGCGATGCACTGTCATGCGACTTCTTCAACATCGTTCTGGAAAGAATTGTGCAAAACTCAACCGTCAATACTAGAGGCTCAATCTTCCAAAGGTCCATCCAACTAGTCGGATACGCAGATGGTATTGACATAATTGGAAGATCAAAGCGTGATGTCAGTGAAGCGTTTTTGAGCATTACGACGGAAGTGCAGAAAATGGGTTTAGTGGTAAATGAGGGCAAGACCAAGTATATGCTGTCATCAAAAAAGGTCACTGAACGACGACGTCTTGGACAAAACGTCACCATGGACAGCTATAACTTCGACGTAGTTAAGGACTTTGTCTACCTAGGCACCGCTATTAATGCAGACAACGACACCAGCGCTGAAATCAAACGAAGAATAACTCTTGCAAATCGCTGCTTCTTTGGACTTAGAAGGCAATTGAGAAGTAAAGTCCTCTCTCGAGCATGTCAAATCACCATCTATAAGACACTTATCATCCCGGTTCTCATTTATGGCACTGAAGCCTGGACCCTATCAAAGAAAGATGAGAGCGTCTTAGGATGCTTCGAGAGAAAAATTCTTAGGATGATTTTTGGTCCCGTACGCATAGATGGAGAATGGAGGAGAAGATATAACGACAAACTGTACGGGCTGTACAGCGACACTGGCCTGGTTAGCAGACATCAATGCTCCAGCCCGGAATATCTTCGAATACAATCCCGAAGGACGGCGCGGCGCAGTAGAAGAAGACTGCTACTCAGGTGGCGCACCCAGGTGGGAGAGGACCTCAACCAACTTTGCGTGTGAAACTGGATACAGCTAGCTGGCTGGAGACGCAAGTTGGTTGAGTCCCAGGTCCGCCCCGGACTGTAGCGCCACCTTAAGTAAGTAAGTAATAGAGCAATAACTTCGTTCAAGATACAATTAAGAATTAAAATATGTTCATGCAGTAGTTTTACTTAGAGTTTTCCACTTTATAAATTGGAAATGTTATTTTTTATCAAAAATAGTGTGAAAACAACCTTTTCTTTCACAAAATAATTACATATGGAAAATATTCATTATCTCAAATACACCTTTTCGGATTATGATAGTAAATAAAAATTTACTGAAAGTGTGTTCAACAGATAAGATTTTTTGTAAATTTGGTCTGTTTATGTCTCTAACACATAACTTATTGGTTCTGTAAGTTTTCGTGTTTTGTTAAGAAAGTTGACAGTTGAATTAGTCGTAAAAAATTGAAAATTATCAACAATATTCTGCGTATAATGATAATTTTTACAAATGTTAGTAGAATTTTTGTATTTCTTTTATAAACAATCACAAATTGGATGAATTAAATTAATATGAGAGATATCGAGAACCGACCATCAATTTTGACCAAATTTGCGTACTATTTCTTGTAGATTTTATTTTTTATAGAAAAACTTACTAATGGATTTTTATAAAAAAAAATGAAGACATTATTTTTAATTTTTGAATAGCTATTTGAGTCGAAAGTTAATTTTTACCAACATTTTTTCATTATTCTTCGGTTTTTATTTTTTGTAAAAAAAAACTGTGTATTCGATTTTTCTCAAAATTTTACTGAATGTTTCCATCAATATTTTTTAAAACATAAAATTAGTTTGAATGCAATTTCTCGAAGTTTTAAAAAAATATTTAAGGCGAAAATAAATGTTTACCAACTTTTGTTAATTTTTGTTTAAGTTTTTATTTTTTATAAAAAAAAACTTTCAATTCGATTTTTTTTTAAACTTTTTTGAATGTTAAAAACAATTATCCTTAAAGTTAAAATAATTTAGAGTTCATAATCTTAAATTTTTGAAAATATATTTGAGTCGAAAGAAATTTTTTGCCAAGTTTAAGTATTGTTTATTTTAAGGTTCTTACTTTTCTGTGCTTTCCTATTAGTCAGTGTCCGGTTATCTGCTTAGAGATAGCAAGCTTCTTGAACGCTTTAAATCTAGTGTTGGCCAGATGTTTTTGTGACCTAGCACGTGGTGACGTTGTTCCACATGGTGTTTGCCTTCTTCATAGCGTCTTGCATTAGCAACAGTTTACAAGTAGCGATTAGTATGCCAGTGTGTGCCAAACGTGGTAGAATGGGCTGTACTGTATCGTTTCTGGCGAGTTCATCTGCCTAACTGTTACCTGGAATGTCTCTATGGTCCGGCACCCAGCAAAGGAGAATTTTAAACTGTTGTGCCATTTCCATTTGAAATGATCGACGGTTATTGACTGTTATAGTGTTTGTAGAGACAGATTCCAGAGATTTAATAGCGGCCGGACTATCTGAAAAAATACGGATATCAGATGTTGATATCACGTTTTCTTTAAGCCAGGACAAGACTTCTTTTATCCCCACCAACCCCTTCTTTTGTTTTTGAACCATCCGTATAAAAATGGATTGCCTCTTTTTCCAAGAATGCCCTATCCCCACTGAAAGATCTGGGAGGTATAGAATTCTGGAAGTTTCTGTTGAATTGCAGATGGGAATGGTGTAGTCTGTGTGCTTTAATTCTAAATACCTAAGAATTACTGAGTGGCCAATGTTGTTGTTAGTCCACTGCGACGAAGCTTTGAGGCGAATAGCAGAGCTTGCAGCTATTTGTTTGCTAAATATGTCAAGAAGTGCTAGGCCGATTTGTCGATTTGAACATTTTTCGTGAGGTCCCTTAAATATAAATTAAAGGTTTTGAAAAAGATATCTTTTTGTGCGCGTATACGTTCAATGTACCATTTTTCATCGTCCTTATGTTAAGAACCGTTAGACATATCGACTTCAAATAAATATTGTTCTACAGATAATAACATCAAAAATGACAAAAGAACTAAGAGTTTATTTTTTTTCCTACAGCAATTAAGAAAAAGAAGTCAACTTCTTTTGAACCTAAATGTCACATCAAACGTGAAGTGAAACAAATCTCTTATAGTAACGGTTTTTCTTATAAAATAAAAATGACTTAAATAAGGAATTATTCATCACGAATATGAATATGCAACGAACCTGACCAAATTTTGAAAACGATCAAAGTATTAAAAAACTTCCAAGAAATGTTGCTAAAATTTATAAAAACGGTTTTTTTTTTCTCAAAGTTGATAAAAATTGTTTTTCGTCTCAAAATTTCAGGAAAATTAACAGATATTAAAATCAAACTTATTATACTTACCATATAGTAAGTATAAGAATTGGAAACACCAATTTTAATTGTTACCCTTTATAAGAAAGTGGGTGGATTCCACGCCCACTAAATCAAAAGCACATAATTTCTTTATATTGTCTTTGTGAGGAATTTTATAATTTTGAGGGTGAATGGTTAATTCACAGAAACATTCTTGAACTGTTGCATCTCTGAAATCACTCAGATTTAGGTTAAGTGAATAACCCAGACTGCTTCGACTACCTTAGAATTTTAATATTTTTCAAGTTTTGGCTAAAAATTCTCATATAAGTGAAATTCACATAGGAAATTACTTAATCTATTGCTTTTATTATTTCAAAATTGAACCCTTACTACAATGAAATCAAATTTAAGTTGACTTTTGGTCTATTCCTGGTTCAATGTTAATGATCTCATTCCATCTAAACATAAATACCTAAAGACCTAAGACATTTCAACTGCTTACCCTTTCTTGTTTGCACTCTATGAGACCTTTGGTATGATTTCACATTTAATTTGAAAACAAACACAAGTCACCCTCAAATTTCATTTAATTTTCAAAAAAAAAGTATTCCACTTTGGACACACAAAAACAACAGCAAAAATAGAAAACTCAAAAACCATAAACACACAAACACACAAAATGATAAACGAAAATTCCATCTATATCCTTAACCATCCTTTTATTCAGAGTGCGAGTGTGCCCGGCCCATCACCATCACCATTCATCTATCTACACAAGTATCTATATAGTATATCCGCTTTGAAATTCAATCTCAAAGTTAAGCTAACAAATTAACTCGCCAAAGACGAAATTTATTTCTCTCTAACCCTTTACTCTGTGCTGTAAGCCATTTTTCTCTTATTGCGTATAAATATTTTATCCTTCAGAACCCACCACACTATATTAAGCAGCACCAGCCCAGAAGCACCCAACACCAACTTTAGCTCTCCAGCACAACATCCAGAACAAGCACAGAACGGTATGGCACACCACCATCATGGTGGTCATATAAAAACAATCTTAAACGAGTCCAGTTATTCTAGAG
Source organism: Eupeodes corollae (assembly GCF_945859685.1). Classification (NCBI taxonomy): domain Eukaryota; kingdom Metazoa; phylum Arthropoda; class Insecta; order Diptera; family Syrphidae; genus Eupeodes; species Eupeodes corollae. Next base: position 129,822,607 of record NC_079148.1, on the reverse strand, counting down.
TTAAAGGCGCTCACTATTTTGCTTGGATATAAAATTGTTGGTTGGTTGGTAGGTCTAGGAATCGTTCGTCGTCGTCGTCGACTTTGTAGTCTATAGATAGGTATGGTTCTGCTTTCCTCCGAAATAGGAAATCAACTCACTTGATGAGAATTACTTTCTTATGGCATACCTAGTAGCTTCCTAATGCCTCTACCTACCTAACCTATGCCTTCCTCCTTTATCCAACGACTACAAGGAATACAAGACTATACTCGCATAGGTTCGGTATACGACTATAATATGGAAATACTCATTCTCCTCCCTTCATCGGGTTCTATATCTGTCCATTAGACAATTTTAGCCATCGTATCAGATCCAAGGTCTCTATACTATCCAAAGACTCAGCTCCTCTTTCACCGAATTTTCTTTACCGAACTTCCAAAACTTCATTTGGCAAAACGCCATAAACTTCTCTCGACGATATAGAAGACGAGATCAGGGTTGTTAGGAGGGTTGGGTTATTTTTGGTGGTGGTTTGGTGCCTAACTGTGTATAGTTATTTTGAACCGATATAAAGGGATGGTTGGGGATGGGGAATGGAGGTTGATGGCTCCTTAAGTCCCACACTTCTAACTTGAGGATTCATGACGTGGCTTGGATCGGGTTTTCTATTAAAATGTATTCTTGTATCCTTTTGTTATGCTGCCCGCCTGTGCCTGAAAGGTTCAAACCAGAGAAAAAGAGAGAGAGAGCAAAGACAACTCAAGTCAAGAGATATGGCACGATATGAGAAAATTTCAAATATAAAAAAAAAAAAAAAATTGCTAAGGAAAACTTCTGGAAAGTTTACTTCATCCATGATTCAAAGAACCCTCACACATTCATAGAAAGATGGATAGATAAGTACAGAAAGATACAGAACGAGAGTAAATTGGAATGGAGGCTACTGGAGGGGAGATGGGGATGGTAATATGAATAAAAGAAAACGCAGAGCATCAGGAACAACCGACATAGAAGACAAACTTTTACATTTAACCTCATTCTTCCGGTGGGTCCTTCTGCTTCTGCTTCTACATACTTTTGGTTCTTCTACTTTTCTACTTCTGTTTCATCTTCTTCATCTTCCTCGATAATATTCTTCATCTTATCCTTTGGACAAAAATTAAAGGACTAGCTAGGTACACTTTATTTCTCTACTGCTTTCTTCCTACACACCACATAGCTGTACACTGCTTCTGTATCTCTGCACAGTGCACAATACACACAAAGGAGAAGACGCAAAAGATTTTCGCTCAAATTGTCGGAATAAATTTAGCAGCTTTTTCTAGATATATACTTACTCGTCCTTAAACCTTAGCAACTCAACTACAACAACAACAATGAGTTTACACAGTGCAAGTTCTACACCAAAGGCAGCAAAGTTTAAGAGCAAAGATAGGGAATAGAATGTGCGTAGAGGGAGGAGGGTGGAGGGAGTGGGGGTGACATCGGGATGGCAGGTTGATGGTGGGTTGTGTGGAAAACTTTTGTCGTCCATATCGTTTGTATGTTTCCTTCTTTTCTATGTTATTCTTCTTTTTTCCTTTTGTTCAACTTCACTAGTCTTGGGTGATGCATTTTGGTCGTCGTTCTTTTTTGTGTCTTCTTTTGGTTCTTATGGCCATCAGAGGTTAAGAATTGTTCGGTTTTGAATCCAGATCCAAAGACTTCGAATCAAAAGACGCATACCTATCTACCTTTATATATTATAAACATAAATGAAGCTTTTACGTTTTTACTATACCCACCCTTTATCCTTTTTCTCGTCTTCTTGTTGGAAACTGTTTGAAGAAGCCTTTGGTATGGCAACAGCAAGAAGTATGATGATGGTGATTTTAGTAGACTTTGGATATAGGAATTCTCAGAGGATGATGTTTTCTTGTTTTGGATTTGTTTTATTTAGTATAAAATTTAAGTTTAAGTTTTTATTTTTTTGTACCTATTTGTATTTAAAATTATTTTTAACGGTATGAGTATAGGTACACAAGAAATAGAAGAAAATTAAGGATTGAATCCTTTAGAATTGAGGAAAAATATGAAGCAAGTTAGTAAGCATCTAATGGAGATGACAGTTGAAGTCAATGCAGAATACAATAAAAGGATTATGGACCTCATTCGTACCTTTAACAAAAAGGAACTAGTATTTTTAAGAAATGTCTGTTTGTTTATTTCACTTAAGGTCATACTATGTTCTCTCTTTATTACAATTTATAAAGAAACAGTTCTCGGATGTAATATGTACATATTTTGATTCAAAAACAACCAGGTATTAGTGTGTTTTTTACTTGCAATTGTTACGCTATGAGAGCACCTTAAACCAATTATAATCAATATCAAAACGTAGAGAAAAAAAAACACTTGTGTAGTGATAAAGTTCTTTAAGGTAGAACTTTAACAACGTTATTGTCGTTATTGTTGAGCATAGTGTTTTTAGGGTATAAGGATCATTAAAAAGTTTTGAATTTGAAATTATGAAGCCCAAAATTGAGTTAGCTTTGGAATGATCTATGTATATGAAATGAAAAACTCATGTCTTTCTGACTATCAAGTCTCTGCAAAGAATCAAAACCAAGTTTGTATTCAAAACAGAAGAGATTTAAGATTTTGGACAAAGTAACAACACTACATTTACCGTTGTTAAAATAAAGCCCATTTAATTTAAACCAAAAAAGTACTTTATTTAGATCATTCTGGACATTTTCCGCATCTTCAAGACATTTTGTGTGTAGTAGAATTGCGGTTGGTCGTTTATAAAAATAATGAAAAGGAGCGGTCCAAAATGGCTACCTTGTGGAACGCCGGAAAAGTTCATTATTTCTTTAGAAAAAACATTACCAATTTTAACATATTGTTTTCGCCCAACTAAGTAACTTTGAATCCATTTAAGAAGCACAGAGTGAATTCCAAACAATTCAAGTTTTCTTATTAGAACATTATGTTGAACGAGATCAAATGCCTTTGAAAAATCGGTGTCAACTTATAATCGTTTCAACTTATAAGTTAGTCGCTGTCGATTTGCCACTCATAAATCCGTGTTGGAATTCAGCAATATATATCCTAACTAAAGAATATAATTTGTTTTTCACTATTGCTTCAAATTCCTTAGGGGCTATCTGTAGCTTAGCAATAGGTCTATAGGTTTTGACAGAACTTTTAGATCCTGGTTTATGGAGAGGAGTGATTATTGAAGACTTCCACGTGTCTAAAAATATTCCTTTTGGTTCTTGATATTTCGTGAACAATAAAAGGTATTGACAAAATTAATTTTATTCATCCATTTTGTATTTTTTTTATATAAGAAATAACAATTTTTAAGAAATGCTTATAAAATTGTTCAAAATTGGTTTTCGACTAAAAATACTTTGCCAATAAATTTGATTTGTTACCGTTGGTTTGGCTGACAATATCCTTCAAAATTGATAATTGGGAATTCAAACTGTATCGGATTTTCAACATTAATGGTTAATGCCCTTGCTCTTAGAATGCGCCGAACAACAAGTTCTCTATGTATGTCCAGCAGCATGGCTACCAAAATATTTTCACAATGTCCGAAGTATCCATCGCGAGCGAAAACTGGGTCGACTACTCTTTTCAGGTCATCTGACAAAATTTTCACAATGTCCGAAGTATCCATCGCGAGCAAAAACTGGGTCGACTACTCTTTTCAGGTCATCTGACAAATATCTTAGTTAGTTGTTAGTTGAATGGCCTTATGAAAATGTTTCGCACCGTAGACAACTACGAATTGGATTTGATTTCAAACCACATCACTGCATAAACTTGGCAAATAAACTTAACTACATGTTGTAATGGCTCTTTTGGGTGTTGTTTAGAAACATAGACTCTTAAAATGCGGTTAGTTGTCGTCAACCATCTTGAATGGACCATTGCTCCAGGATTCCTCGAAAAAATTGATCCTTCTTTGACACCATTACTAATGACCACACAAATTTCATACAGATATTTTTGCTCTGAACTCAGGCATTTTAAAGATATATCAGGTAGGTTCACTTGAATGGTTTTGTAATCAGCCACGGTTAGATTCCGACAGTTCTTAAGATCCTTACCAATATGATCAGGATATGCGTTTGGACCAGATGTTTTTCCATACAATTTTTCAAAAAGGTGTCGTAATGGTAATTCGTTGTCGTGGAGCAAACAAATTGACAATTGCAAAGGTCGTTTAATTTTTGTTTCGAATTTACGGATGATTCCATTTCTTATTCCGGTGTTAACGTTAGTACCATCGCACCTAAGAAGCTTTAAATTATTTGTTGAAATTTTAGATTCTATAGAAAAATTAAATATAGTATTTGCTATGGTTTCTGATTTCCCATTTGGTGGTGTTACGTGCCCGAGGTATCGCGAGTCAGGTTCTGTTAACAGGACAATATGTTCTTCAGTAGAAAAGCATTGTACATTTTTTGTAACGTTCTTGCGGCGGTCAAAATAAAGACCAAAATAGTTCAGTTCAAACGCACCTGTTTGTTGTGACCTTGACTTTGTCCTTTCCGTTCGAATTCTACTTCTATCGATTATGTTTGACTGATCTGTATCATTTAATAGACCATAATCTTGAACGACCGCTGTAACAAGTGTTGCAGTTGCTCTCTCCGATATTTTGAATCTGTCTGCTACCTTCGTTACATTAAATAGGGATTTTGCATTTGGGCCAAGCAAAGCACTGGAGAATTCACTCTTTTTTAGTAATCTTGTTGAAGCTTCATTATCAATGTCTTCATCGGCATCGGAAGAGATATATTCTTGTTCGTTGTTATCTGTGTGTGCGTGTGCATTGGTAGAAATTTGAAGTGTGCTTGAAGATGAAGGGCTAGGGCATGGAAATTTTCTTTTAAGTGACTTTTGAAGCCTGGTGGATTCCGCAACATCGATATTCCCGATAACCATTTTTCTTTGACACCTTTGGTCTTTCAAAAACGAATGTTCTTTAACTGGCACTTTTTTTTCCTTAGGGCTTCGACAAACTCCATTTTCACTGCATTTACATTTTTACAAGCAGCTATGTATATCAAACAGTTTTTCTCCGTCGCTTTTAAATTTAACCATTTTAAGCTTAAAAACTTCGGGCACTCGTCTGCCCTTGGGCGTTCTAAGAAGACTAGTTCTTCTTTCATTGAATTTAATAATGGCTTTTTCAACACAGAACTTACCAACTGTTGGAATTGAAGACAAGTTATACATTTCCATGACTCTTGCAGCTGGAAGTGATATCCGCTTTTTCGATGAAGTTTCTTCGTTTTCTAGAAAAGTAAGATGAAGCACAATATCTTTGTAATGTAAGTCGGTAACAAACGCGTCGATATTGTTTGCCCCATTCCAAATATTTGACAGACTTTGTTTTGGGAACGCGTTTCCATTTCCATGAAAAAAAGATGATAAAAAAAAGTTTATTAAATTTTCTCGAGTTTGGCGTTCTTTGTAGACAATACATTTACAAACTTACCTTTTAACAAATAAAGTATTTTATTTAAAACAATATAAAAATGTCTTGAACAAAACACTAGGCAAACAAACGTTGGAAAACCAAACAGAGACACAAAATAAAATAATTTGATTTAAAATTTGCACAAAATGCAGAGCCTACTATGATCTTAAACATTTATTTGAATTAATGAATGGTCAATTGCAAATTATTTAATTTACTAGAAAATTTTTTTTAGAAGGGCCGAATAAAATATATAAGCATTTTTAATTTACAAAAAATTAAGTTTCACCGATATTCCAAATAGTTTGTAGTGAAAATGGGACTGTAATTTTTTGCATAGATTTAACAGCTTTGACGCTATAAAAAAATTAAAAACAAAAAAATATCATGAAATCGAACGTTTTTAATTTGCATTGCGCGACCCCAAGTGGCGGATATTAAAATAAAAAAAAAATTAAAATTATTTTTAAGACCATATGCAAAGTTTGCGGGTGGTATAATTTTGATTTTGCAAAATTTTGGAAATCGCTCCGGTCTACTGTACATGGCAAGTATTGCATTAGTCAGAAATCTTGAATTTGAGATTAAAAATACACATAACATTACGGTGTTACATGCGGGAAAAATAGATCCCCCTACAGATTAAACCAAAGTAACAATATATCAATTTTTGATAGTACATAAGAGCATTAAATAACTACATACCAAAAATGTTAAAAAAAGAATTCAAGAATTCTCTATATAAAAACAAATTTAAAATAAAAACGTTTAAAGATTTTCAAACCAAACTAATACTGATTTAATTAAAATTTTTGAAATTTTGAATTCGGGAAAAAATTTTGAATTACTATAATTACACAACCCAAATGATTGGGTCTATTGAGTTCAAATTTGGAAATCAAAGCTTAAAGCTGATTTACGTTTGTTTTTCATTTTTTTTTTTCAAAATCGAAAATTCAAATTATCTTAATTACAATCCGACTGATATTTTTTTATTTTCTCTAAATTTTTTTTCTTAATTTGTCTTCTTTCAATAAAAAAATGTGTTTTTGTATTGCTCCAAAAGGGTACCCCCATAAAACCGTGGTTTTGTTTTAAGTTTTTTCAAGAACTAATAAACCGATTGCAATAATTTTGTTTGCAAAAACTCTTACACTGTTTCAATAATATTAGATGATCAAAAATGTCACTTTCCAAAAATTTTAAAGAACATATTGTTCAGGTTTTAACAATTTACTAGCTAGCAACTAGTTAACTACCAAAATTGCTTATTGCCATTTATTAAAAAAACAATCATCCAAACATGTTTTAAAAGTGACAGAATTGCTAAAAGATAAATTAGCGATATTGTGATTTTAGCTTTAACAAATTTTTAAGATATATTAAGGTGTAAAAATCGTTTAAAATTAGCTAAATCACCTTTTTAGCCTAGTAAATTGCTAAAAATGGATTTAACAATTACAAAACTTTTAAAATTTTGCGACATGGTTTCTTTAAAAAAATATCAAACATTTTTCTTTTTCAAAATTTGGTATGTCGAAAATGGGTTGTTATTTTGGTTCCAAATTTAAACGTTAAACATATATTAATAAGTTCTAATTTACTACATACTTTTGATATTTTAAAAACTCAATTTCAACAAATTTATATATAAGAACTTAATTAAAAAAACCGCTTTAACGATTTTCAAAAAATTATGATTTTTTTTGGGAAATCAATTAGAATTTAAAATTTTGAAAAAAAAAACTCTTTGTTGCAGGTATATTTTTAAATCTTAAAATACTGGCCGTATTTTAAAACAGACTCTTTCGTGCGACCCAGTAGGATCCACACTCCACAGTAGCCAAAGTTTTGTATTTACAAATTGGTACAACTAAAAGAAAATATGTCAAAAAACACATATATAGAAAAATGTTTTGTGAAAATCAAATCTTTATATTAACTTAGCAAAAAAAACTAACTAAAACTGACTAAATGGATAATTTTCAAGAAGAAATGGTAAGAAAACATCTGGAAATTGAGATTTTATAAAAAAGTTAATTTAACAATAATTGCTTCAAGGAGGGGGTTTGTTCGTAGACTACTACATTAACATGTGGTGTTCAAGCGAGCTTATAGCTCCCCTCAATTCTTCGTATAACTGAACCGAGTTAAAATGAGCTTGATTCGCCTCGGTTCCGGTTTGGTTTTACTGATAATATGTTATGGTTTGTTTATTTGCATGTTTGGATACAAAAAATATATTTTTGTTTTAACAAATCAAAAAACAAAAAAATTGCACATAGAGTAGATAGCATGTTCTTGTATGGTGCTGACCTATTTAGTGTTTTATTGTTTAACACGAATCAAACTATCTCACTTTCATTTCATAAGAAACATCAAAACACCATTTGCATTTTATAAAGTGTTGTCAAACCTAATCATTTTTAAATCTTCTTGTGCGGTGGAAACACCAAAAAGATTAATTTAACCTAAACTGAGATAAATAAAAAAAAACTTAATTATATTTTTTATTGTTTTCTCTTGCCAAATAAGCCCCGTTAGTCCATTTCCATTAACAAAACTAAATAATATCAACAGTTACAGATTGATTATTTCCCCAATGAAAAACACATGATTTTTAAAAGCACAACTACTCAACTAACACAGCCATCTTATTTCTTATTTCCTTCCCGTTTTTATACAAAAATTCAAACTTCCTAATTTTTGAATATCTGAAATAAATAAAAAAAATCGTCCTTAAACCTTCTATATTATGTATTTTTCCTAATAATGAGCTAATTTCTTTCTTCCAGCTTTTATTTCGTCTTGCTCTCTCGACTTTCATAAAATTCTAATCAAGTATTATTCCACCGATTTATTTTAGCATTTTGTCTAGACACCCCCATCTAACTTTCCATAGATTGGTTTCAAGATGGTTTTTCAAGTGAACATTGAAACATACGCCTCAGAATTTTGTCATCGCACATATCCACATCCACAATGCGCATCTCCTTTTTCTTTCGCACAAAAACAGCAAAACTTCCAATCCCTTTCTATGTTTTTGTTGTTGCATACTTTTTTTTCATAAACAATTCAATGAACTAATCCAGCCATTGACAATATGTACTAAATTTTATGTGAGGCAAAGTTATTGGGTGGGACTTTGCAACAAAACCAACAACGACCAACAACAAAACCATACACCACACGAAGCACCAACAATCTCACGATACCGACCGTCTTCAAAGCCATCGTGTGAAGTGAACCCGAAAATACTTGTCGCATCTGAAAAATTCCACCACCAAAACAAATACCTAGACCAGACTCCCCACTGCAATGCAGCAGTGTAGCCCGACCATAGTTCTTCTCTCTATAACCTAACCAGGCTATCAGACTTATAAGAAACAACAAAAAAAGAAACAATCACCCTTCAGCTACTTTAAAAAGTTTACTACGATTGTGGAATGTCGATGAGACATTCAAAGAAAACACTCGGAAATATTCTCGTGAGGTATAAACACTCTTTTACGCCACTTCAACTTCACGAATTCCATGTTGTTTGTTTCCTTCTCACCCATCATCGTCATCAACATCATCATGCAGGGGTACAAGGAACTCCATTCCGTCCGTTTCGAACATTGAAAATATTTCTATAGAGTTGTCAGCTTTTACCTACCGCGTTAAGTGACAAGCCTTTGTGGTGTAAAAGACTTGCTCTCGGTCTCGGGTTCGTCGAGTTCGAACCGATGGCAATAAATCATAAAGAACCCCATCAGCTTAGTTTGGTGAGTTGCTAAGATGCCAGAAACCAGAGCCAGAGCTCGAGTCAGAGCCATAGCCAGAGGTTTTAAATGAGTTTAGCCTCGAAGCCTGTGACTTCTTGAGTAATCACTTGTTATGTATTTTGGACCTCCACCTTGGGCGGTAAACGAGTTTCCCTTTATTCACTACACACTGATGGGATTTTGTTCTGGAATTGGACTTGGAATCGGACACAACCAACCGACACCTTCCACACCGATTAACCAACGAAACAACCGGCTTTTTATGTTGGCTATTTTTGGTATTATGACCAAATCATTAGGGCAATAATTTGACCAAAACATTTGGCAATCCCCGCTAAGTGCCTTTGCCTGTGTCTGTGCTTCTCCTTCTCAGCTTAGCTTAACTCATTTGAAATCAAAAGTTCATAGGTATAATATCTTATTTCAATTTGTCGGGAGCAAAACAAAATTAGCATAATCCCTTGTGGAAGCGCGCACTTAAAGATGTTTAACGGCATATTAATCGGACAGATTAAAGATTACGCTAATTAATCTATGCACGCTCATTGTTGTTGTTTTTGTTATTTTCTGTAGCGTTTTAATGTGAGATTGATATGTTTGTACCTCGATATAAGCTTTTTAAGGGTGATGGAAAGGTCAAGCTAGATTTTATAGACAAATTAGTATTGATGTGTGAGATTTGTGTTTTTGGAGGAAGACATATTGTTAATGGGTTTCTAATTTAGTATTTAAGTATGATTTTCGTTTGTTGAAACAGTCAACACCCGAGTTGAAGAACAATAGGGTTTTTACATTTTTAACTAATTATTACCTATACATACCTTGAATAAGTTAAGACACAAGTAGAAAATTATTTAAATATTCTTTTCTTATCAGATTTTAAATAATTGTAAGTTTTTTGTCTAATTCTTTTGTTAGGTTCTTAGAATCGACATTTGAATAATTAGCTGTTGTTGAATTTATTAATTTATTTTGACAGATTTTTATTAAGTCTGACATTGTGTTTTGAAATTTTATTTGAAAGCTGTGGTTTGAGTGCCTTTGTTCCGTAATAAGGATTAACTTCTGTTATAGTAATAATCTGCTGCAAAATTTAATTCATTTAATTCTATGGTTCTAGTTCTTTAGTTCTTGGTCTGAATACAGATCCGGGCGATGACATCTTATTAATTTAAACAGAAAACCTGTTGTTAATTATTGACAAACTCGTAGAAATCATCAATAAGGTATTCAACAAGGTTGGGGAGGAAGATCTTTGTAGGAAAGTTAGGTTTTTCCGATTAGTGGAAATGTCTTTAAAAAATCTGTCATTCTTATTATTGCACTATTAAAAAACGTCAAAAAAGGTGGTGTAAGACGTTTCTATAAATCAAAGAATTTTTTTTTTGCTAATATCTTCTGACTAAGTTTATAAAAAAAAACACAATTTTCTTCTAACAAGACAGCATTTATGTTAATCTTTTTTTCAACATTCAACAGAGCATTTCTTGGCGGAACGAGCATCGAAAAAAATGCAGTGAGCGTTTTTTCTCAATTTTTTAGATCCCAAAATTTCTCGTGAATATACTATTTTGCTTCACATATTTTACCGTTGTTCAGAATAAAAACGAGTGATGCACTGTCAAAATACTGTATTTCATAATACTGTACGTATAATTATAGACATTTTTACAGTTCAATTAGTTTGAGAGGTTATCAAGGAGAAATAGGTAAGCTTCAGATGCTTTAAAGTCAACCCAACTGAGAAAAACCGGGGAAGGTTTATCCAAGTTAAGAAGGCTTGCATAGCTCATATTCAAAGGAACAAATTTTTGAATGACAAAAAATTACTCTAATTACACTACTAAAATATTGCTCTGTGCCGAGGGCAGTACGAATTTTTGGTAAAACATAAAAAACATGAGGAATTCTTCCTCTTCCTTGGTTCCTACGCTTGTTGTCAATGACACACCTTTAGTTAGCTCTTTTGATAAAGCTCACTTCTTTCCAAGGCACTGCGCCGAAAATTCCACCTTATCAGATAGTGTCTAACACACCCCCAGTTTTTGAATGCGTAAATGATTCTATGGGACCAATCTACTTTCGTAATCGAACTGTTGCGGAGTTCTCAAAGATCTCTACATTCATAAATCCGCTGGTCCAGATGGTATCACCGCTATAATTCTGAATATGTGTTCCTCCAAGCTAGCAAAACCACTGCGTAAGCTTTTCCATCTATGTATTATATTTTTCTGGGCTCGTTGCGAGTAGTTGGTAAACTGCAATTGTTTAGCCAATCCTAAAAAAGGTGAATCTTCTTCTTCCTCAAACTATCGACCGACAGCACTAATGTCACTTTATTCTAAGATCATGGAAACGCTGATTAATTATCACCTTGAGAAATAACTTGAGGAACGGAAGCTTCTTAATGACCAGCAATACGGCTTTGGAAGAAATAGGTTCACTGCTGATCTCATTGTTTATCTCACCGAACAGTATAACAAATCCTTACATCGTTTTGGAGAAAGTAAGATCATTGCACTTGATATTACAAAGGCATTTGATAAAGTCTGGAATCTCGCTCTCTAATCGAAAATGCGTGCTTTTGGTATTGACGAATCTCTTCTTCGTTGGATTAGACATTTTCTTTCGAACCGTTCTATACAAGTTGTTTTGAACGGATTTAATCCTGAAACCGACAAAATAAATGCTGATGTGCCGCATGGCTCCGTTTTATCACCGACACTTTTAATCATTTTTATAAATCATATCCTATCTGCTACTTTTAATCCAATACATTGATTAGCTGAGGATAGTACTCTTAGCTTTTCATAGAAGTTTCCAGACTTACAACGCTCCTATTTGGAAGTCGAAATGCAATGGCAAAATTTGATTAGCACATTAAATTTCATCCTTTACAGCATTGTACAATGGGGGATAAAAAACAGTGTGGAATTTAACGCTTTGAAAACCCAATGCTATCTTGTATCGTTAAAGCGAAATACACCGTCTTTCCCACTATCTATGAGTGGCACTTACGTGAATGAAACTGAAAATCTTGACATCCTCGGAATGTACATCAGCAACCACCTTTTGTGGAGCTATCGCATATTATGCGATTTCCCAGATGAAAGAAATATGTTTCTTTGTCTGATATGGCTACAATTCACAAAACCTATCTACGTCCGAAACTTGAATATAACCTTTCATCTTTTGGCTGGTGCTCCAGTAACTTATTTAACCCTTCTAGACAGTATACAAAGAAGAGTTTTTAAAATTATTGGTGACATTAACATCATCTACTTGATTACGTCACTCAAACTTCGTAGTAAGGTTTCTTGCTTTATCTAAAGGTGTACAAAATCCTTCAAGTGTTCGCTAATTATTAAAAAAAAAATTCTGTTAACATAAGTATTCTGTTTTCGAAATTCTGTGTTTTAAAAAACTGAAAAATAAAAATATTTTTGATAATGCCAAAAAAATCGCCCTTTTTTCATTAAGAAAATGATATTTGATTTTTAGCCTTATTAACAGCATTTTGAATTACAGAATTTTGAAATACAGAATTTTGAGACACGGTATTTTAAATTCGGCACCAAATTTATTTATTATGATCAATACAATATTTTGAACCCAACCCGCTTATAACTTTAAGTTTTACATTTGAATATCGTTAAAAAAATGTTGACTGTTTTTTAAGACATTGAATTTTCAAAATAATAAATTAACATTTAAATTTAATCAGTTGATAAATTACAGAGTAAATTTAAAATGAAAAAATGAGGCTGGGATGACACCCTGACTGATAACTTCTTATTCCATCTGTCGATATATCTTGCTCTAAAGTTTGTAGGTTTTCGTATTTTGCTAAAAAAGTTTTCATAACTAGATTTTTAGTCGAAAACCCAATTTTTACCAATTTTAGTAGAATTTGTTAAAAGTTTTTATATCTTAAACAAATTGGATAAATGCATTTGATTTGAAGTCAATATCTGTCATTGTTCACGAGATATCGAGAACCGAACATGAATTTTTACCAAATCTTGTACTATTTTTTTCTAGATTTTAATTTTTGATACAAAAATCTGACTGTTGGATTTTTATAAAAAGTTTACTGAATGTCGAACACAATATCCATGAGACAAAAATAGTTTAAAGCCATTATTTTTAAATTTTGAAAAGATATTTCAGTCGAAATTAAATGTTTAAAAAGTTTTGGTAATGTTTTTTTTTTTTAGGTTTTTACTTTTTGTGAAAAAACTGTCTTTCAATTTTTCCCAAATAATGCTAAAGACAATATTTCTTATACGGCAAAATTAGTTTGAAGCCACAATTTTTGAAAAGATAGTTGAGTCGAAAATCAATTTTTACCAACTTTTAGTAATGTTTTTTAGGTTTTTATTTTTTGTAAAAAAAAACCGTCGATTTGATTTCTTAAAATTTTATTTTTTTTTTCAGTTTTTTTGACTTATAAGAAAACATCAATTGTATTTTTGCCAAAATTATGTTTGTTTGTAAAATTGTAATCAAATGTCTAGCGTTATTGGTTCGTAAGATTTTTCGGGTTTACCAAAATGTTTACCAAAAATCACCCACTCAATTTTTAAAAGTCCTTTCTGCATCTTTCTGCATTATTATTTGTATAACAAAATTTATTTAAAGTCGATAGCTCTACTCTTTTCTTGAGCTATGGACGACGTAAAAAAACTTCGCGAACTTCGTACACATGCAAGAAGAAACATCTCTCTAAAAATCTTTTATTTCGACTCTAAGGACCTTGAAACGTCTAGAAATTTCAACATTTTCAATCCGACAAATCGAACCGATTACAAAAACTTCCTCTGTTAACTTTATAATGGGAGAAAAGAACTAGAGAAAAATTCCTAAAAGTTTATCGGGGCATTTTTGTGAAAATTGGAGTTTTCATTTGAATACCAAACAATTTGGATGGTATCTTCTTTTAATTTTGGTCTTTAAAAGTGTTAAACCCAAATCTTTTTAATCTAAATGTCATAAGTAAAAATAGAAATCTAGGTGGAAAATATAGGATTTTTCGATAAAAGGTTTCATTTTGATACAAAAAGCATTTTTATTCCCTTTCATGAAATTATCCATGTCCTCTACAACTTCACAATTTCAATTTTATATGATCTTGGATCGACTGTGAAGCATAAGCATTGATTTCATCTTTAAAGTGGCTTTGGAGAAAAAAGTAAAAAGGTGTTAAATCACAAAATCTCGGTGGCCAAATGTTACAACACGGTCAGGAAACTTATCTTTTAAAACTACAATTATTTTATTACTTGCTTCTGCATTCAATTTTTATTTATAGCGAAGTTTGTAATTTTGAAATATCAAAGAAACTGCAGTTCGAATACTATATCCTTTTCATTGGAAACCCTATACTGCATTAATGTGACAACAATTGCTTTCCGACTCAAATGTTTAAAAAAAGCCAGTGATATTGGCTTCCACACAAATATTATTTCATAAGCAATTGTATTATAAAAACATGCTTAAGTTTAAAAAATACAAATTACAAAAATATTACTTAATTGTCTAAAAATCAATACAAATTTTAATTCCGTACTTTTAGAAGTTCCTAAAAATGAAAATTTTCATTATTAAAAAACTACCAGTAGCAATTTTTAAGGACATCTATTATCAATTTATCAGTGTGGGTTTCATCCCAACTTCTTAATTTCTAATAAAAAATTTCTTAGTTCTTAAATGCTCAGCCATTGTAAACCTTGAACTAAAAAAAGGCAATTTCGTGTGATTAAGCATTTTACTCTTTTTTAACGACTTTTATAAAAATGTAGGCCAACATAAATTTCACAAGTTAGTATAAAAATACAGAAAAAATATTGATCGCTTGAAACAAATTAGCAAAAATTATATTACCCATCCTTAAGCCAATGTTATGTACCTACAACTATAGTTTGTATAAAAAGAAAGACCGCACAAACTTCTCCCATACAAAATAAAAAGGTGTGAGATTTTGCTAAAATTCAGGACATGAAATCTATTATTCTCTCACGCAATTTAGTATTTTTCCATTATTGAGTTACTTGATTTCTTTACTGCTCCGCCATCATCGTCGTCGTCCTAGTCACCAACACTGACACCACCCCCAACCACAGCAAATTGTTATTTATTTTGGCCATTTTTCTGATGTGTAACAGGAGTGTCGCTTACTTTCCTCATATATTTAAATATACACTAGTATACGAAGCTAATTAAGTTAATTGAAGAAGTTGTTTTCAGTTTTTGTATTTCTCCTTTGGTTTGTCCATGTCCTTAATATTTATCAAATCAAATACAAAAACTATACTTTTCGTCCTTATTCTAGTAAAGTTTTTATTTAACTCTCTGTTGTGAGTTTTTGTTTTCTTTCTCAAAACAGAAGCCGTATAAAAAAATCCTCACGCATTTCCTGACCGTCATCAGCGTTGTCGTCGTCGTCGTTGTGATATCCTTGCCGTGGTGGTGGCGGCCAAAGTAAAAAATAACAAAAGACTAAGAAAATGTCCTGTACAAGTATACAAAACTTCCTTTAGATTTTATGTGTTTTTCTTGTGGGTATGTTTAGGAGTTTGTCGGACTCATTTCACATCCCTGGAAAAGCAGCCCTATAAACTAGTTGTTGTTGTTATATCCCTTTCTATATCTTCATCCCTGTAAATGGATAAAATTGTTATTTCTGTTCATACCTTTTATTGCGCTGCTTTGAGTGAATTAAGAAAAAAAATATAAGAAATATTGACATACAAAAACTGCTACAATATGAAAAATGTCCTTTCTAATGTTACACACAGGAAATAAGTATACGAATAGCTCGAAACTGTGCTTTATTTTCTTTTCATTTATAACATGCAGTTAAGGGTTGATTTTAGCATGAACAAACGACATTATTTGTTGTCCTTTTCTTTGTGTTAAGTAAAAGTAGGTAAGTTAATGTACCTAATTTTTTTTTTGTATTTTTTTTTATGGTCCTTTTCTATAGCAAAATTCTTTCTATAGAGGACTAACATAGTATAAAACCCTGCAATCAAATGTGACCCTCAATTAAATATGCGGGCTTTGTATTGTATACATATATAAAGCATAAACAAACACCCAAAAGAGAATATTTTAACGCAATTTTGTGCAAAGCTTAGGCATAAGGACGAAATGACTTTTTGTTTTGACTTGAAGGCGTTTTTTGTTTTTGTTTGTATTGATTTTAATTGACTTGGTATTTATTGGGAGTTTCATGTTATTAAGGTATTATTGATAATCAAAATATAAGGTCTTCGAAAGGTTTTGAAAATTTTGTATGCAAAAACTGTTGGAAATCATCTTCAATATAATTAACGGACATTTCACTTAATTCTGCAAAAATGACTGTAGACAATATTTGATTTACATTCTCTTTCATTCAATGAACAAAACAGGGTGAAATGGGGTAGAAATGGGATTTTACTTACTTACTTACTTACTTACTTACTTAAGGTGGCGCTACAGTCCTGTGTGCCTCTAGTGTTGACGTGTGAGCTCTGCACTATTCTTTCAAGCACGATGTTAAAAAAAATCACATGACAGCGCATCACCTTGTCTAAAACCTTTTTTGACATCGACAGGTTCTGTTAAGTTGTTTCCAACCTTTATGGTCATCCTGCACAAACGGACGAGTTTAACAGGAATGGCAAAACTAGACATGGATCATTACAGCTCGTCCCTATAGATACTGTCATATGCGGCCTTGAAATCGATGAAAATATGGTGGGTGTCGATTTGGTGTTCTTGCGTTTTTTTCCAGGATCTGCCGTTATGTGAATATTTGATCAACTGTGGACTTTCTAGGTACCACACTGATAAGGACCTATCAGGTTGTTGACGATGGGCTTTAGACGTTCACATGTTACGGCAGAGAAGTAGACTGATGCCTCTATAGTTGGTGCAGTTTAGAGGGGCTCCTTTTTTCAGGATCGGGCAAACAATACTGATGTTCCATTCATCGGACATGCTTTCTTCGGTCCATATCTTACAGATAAGTTGGTGCATGCTGCTAACCAACTTATCTTCAGCTGCTTTAAAGAGCTCGGCATTCAAGCCATCCGCTCCAGCGGCTTTATTAGACTTCAGCTTAGATATGGCAATCTTTACTTCGTCTAAGTCTGGAGGACGGAATTGTCGGTTTTCGTCGTCAATGTTGAATGGATTATCCTGCCTCTGTGAGAAGTGGTCTCAGTCTGCAGAAGTGGTCCTTCCATATCCGCAGCATTGACTATGGTTCCAATATGATGTTTCCACTTTAGTCTTTGCAGCCTTCGGTTCTATGTTTATGTACCTGTGACTTTCGTTTCACCTGTTTCATAAAACTTTCGAACTTCATTCGTGCTTTTAAACCTCTCAACATCTTCGACCTTCGACTTCTGAGAAATCGGTGTTTCTCTCGCATCTTCTGCTCATAGAGCTCATGAGCAGCTCTCGTCCTTTTATGCAGCGCCGCTTTGCGAGTCTGTTGTTAGGCTGCATTTGCCTGCCGACATTCCTCATGAAACCAGGGGTTCTTTGTTGGTGGCAAACCCAGCACATCAGAGGGGGCTTCTCTGATTGCATTTTGGCAATGTTGTCACTGGTTTTCGAAGTGGAGACAAATTTGAAAAGAGGTGGGGATGCGAACCTCACGAATAACTTCAGAGCCCGTCTGTCGATTTGTCGTGCTTAAATGTTTGTAGGTTTTCGTCTGGTGTTAAAAAAGTTGTTAGTTGAATTATTCTTAAAAATTTTAGGTTACCAACTATACAATGAAATTTTTTCATTTTAAAATCTATTTTAGTTAACGGGATTTTTTGTCGAAATCCAATTTTTACCAAGTTTTTTAATATTTCTTCAAAGTTTTTTACTTCTTGTAAACAAAAACAAATAAGATAAATGAAATTAATTTGAAGTCAGTGTCTTCTATTACTCAAGAGATATCTAGAACCGAACATCAATTTTACCAGATTTGAGTAGTATTTTTTTTAGATTTTTGTTTATGAAGAAACGGACAGTTGGATTCTTATAAACAAACAATGAATATCGAAAACAAAATTTTATGTGAGATAAAATTCGTTTTAAGCTAATATCTCAAAGATTTGAAAAGATATTTGAGTCCAAAGTAAATTTTTACCAACTTTTGTTATTTTTTTAGGATTTTAATGTTTTGTAAAAAAATCCATCAATTACATTTTTCTTAAAATTTTACCAGATGTTGAAAACGTTATTCTACGTTGAAAAATTTTGTTTGGGGATAAAATCATTTTTTTTTACCCGTATAGTCTTCGAGTTGACAAATAGTGTTTTTGTTTAGTTTTATTGATTTATAAAAATACCGTTAGTTAGATTTTTTCCAAAAATATATTTGTTTGGAATCACGTTACAATATCTAAGATACAAATTAATTTAAGTCTCTATCGTTATTGGTTCGTGAAATATTTGGGGTTAACCAAAATTTTTACCTTTTTTTCAAATTGCAATAGTAAAAAGAACTAAACACGCAATTTTTTTTGACAGTCTTTTCTGCAACTTTCAGCATTATTATCTGTATAAAAAATTTATTTGAAGTCAATATCTCATCTGGTTTCTTAGCTATGGCTGACGAAAAAGGCGAACGTACGGACGTACAAGCGTACGTAGTTTCCCCTACGTGCCCTGGGGCTCATTTGACACTTAATTTTTAAAAGTCTGTTTTTCCGAAGATTATATATGAATTCCAACACTTTTTTATTTATAAGATGCATTGACTATTCTAGATAAGACTTATTGATACATTTCGCTGTAATAACAACTGCATCAATTTTTTTAATTTGTTTAAAAAAAATTCATTTTGTCTAAAGTGACCCGGGCATAGGGGACCTTTGACTTTACGCGGGAATATTTGACAATTGCAGTTTTATCTCATGATCGTATGCATAAAAAGGATTAGCGTTTCTATTCCGCCTAGTGTTTGAATGGAAAGAAATGTCAACAATTGTGTTAACGATTTATATGTACAATATAAAAAACTGATTTTGTAAAACCTTTAAGTCTGGCTTTTCTCAGACTTTCGGGCTTACGTAGCGAGAGTATTTCGTTTAAAAAATGCGTAAAGCCTATCGTCTCCTGCTTTCTTCGAAATTTACCAAGTTGGTGGGCAATAATAAAGTCATACACAAATTTCTTTAAAGAATCGTTTGACAATCCGTACGCTTGAAAAGAGCATTGTTCCACATAGTCTACCAGTTCTTTTTCTTGCAGCTTTGTAATGGTTTTGCGTGGCGTATATTTCGATTGAAATGTGAAACCTTCAACGGAGCTACTTTCATTACCCGAATCTGACCAATATTTTAAGGGTTCCTGTTTTTTTCATACGCATGATCAATGTGGTTCTATTTATCCCATATTTTTCCGCAGCTGATGTTTGCGTTTCAAGATTTTCCGTTTGTCTCCAATAGCCCTCTTCACCTTTTCTTCATCGATTGCAATCCTTTTTATCTTTCTCTTGTAGTTTGTCACCATTTTTTCAAAAAAAAAAAACACAAATATTAGCAGAACTCATCATGTTGGGGCACATTTAAGAAATTTCAAATGTACTCCTATTATCATCCAAATGTGCCCTCTCTGCGAAAGTCAAAGGTTCCCCAAAATGTTGTCATTAGATTTGTAATGTTTTTTTTTAATATTAATGTTTTGATTAAACAAAATTGGTTTTAAAATATTAATAATTTAGGAACAATGATATCATAACATTATTTCACAATAACAAAAGCTTTTGTATTTTGTTCACAAATCTCTTACAAACCTGTAGTCAAAAATTTCATCAAAAATCCTGAAATCACAAAAACACGTCTTTCTCGAAGACGAGTTAAAGCAAAACTGCCGAAGTTCATAACGTTTCTTTATATTAATTGAGGCTTCGTTCACCATTACAACTTTTCTTCTTAAAGGATGTGTTCACACCGAAAATCACAAAGTAAAATGTGCCCGGCGTCAAATTTGGCCCAGTTTACCATACACACGCGCAAACAGACATTTGTCTAAAAATCTTTTATTTTGACACTAGGGAAGTTGAAACGTCGAGAAATGTCAAAATTATCAATTCGCCAAATCGGACTCATTACAATAACTTCTTAAAAATAGTAAAAACAATTTTTCATAAAAAAGGTGCTTAATACTTGAGCACTTATTAAAATTAATATAAGAAAATTAGATTTTCAGCTTTTTAAAATCCAGAAGTTTTACCAACCAAAGTTTTGAAATTCAGAATGTTGAGCATAGATAATTTCGTTTGTAAAGAATTTAACAAACAATATTTTAAATGCCACCCCAACCAAAATAAATATCCTAATAATGACGTGATCTATTGTTTTTGAAAAGTAGTCTTAATGTTTCTTAAGCTTTCAAGAATAAATTCATGGGTGAATCATAATTTAAAAACAGTTCTCTTTCATAAGTTAAAACTGCGTGCTTACCATCTTTTTTGAATAGTATCGAATTTAAACATATTTAGACGTCCTTATATCTTTTTGGCTGAATCAACACATTATAATTTCTGAAATTATACTTAATTAAATAGACAAGTTAAAAATATGATGCTAGAGTGGTTTTATGACTAATTTGTTGTTCCCTTTAAATTAGTCCGAATTTACAAGACAGTTTTTAATGAATAGCTAATTTTGGTTAGAATTCAAGTTTTGTAGTTTTTAAAATTCAGTTAAGTTGTAAACTAATGTTTTTTTAGCCAAAATCGTTTATTCTTCATTCCAAATACCCCTCAAATAAGACTGAAAAATAAACAAAAACAACATTTTTTTATAATTCGAAAATTCTAGATTTTTAAATGATAATTTTTCATACATTTTAATCTCAATTTAAAGGGTTAAAAATACACTTTCGGTTCGCTCAAAGCAGTGGGGAAAGTTTTAAAAAATCTTCCTTTTTTTTAAATGTCAGGTTTTGAATTCAAGTTTTGTGAAAAAAAAAATTAAATTTAATGTAAGTTTCTAAAGTCCAAAGAAATGAGCAATTCAAGGAATATATTATTATATGTGTATGTGCAGGACTTTGTAGATTTTGTGACTCAATTCGTTCTTTTCTTATTCAATACGTCTTTTTTGTTTTGGCTTCTTCAAACTGGAAGTTGGAAACGCATTTTTCAAAACATAGCACCATACAAAATAATACTTAACCAATAAGGTTAAAAAAGCTGCTTCAAAAGAGAAAATTAAAAATTCTACTTTTCTAAAAACTTGAAACTGTCATGCAAAAAAGTATTAGGTTACAATGGTTTTGGTTTATTAACCGAATTTTTGTTTAATTGTTTGTTTCTTTGTAACTTGCGTCCTATACTAACTCTTTACGTACATAAATGACAAGTTTTGCATTCGTAAGCCATTTCGAACTCGAGATTTTTATTAACTTACCATAGGAAGTTATTGTAATTTGTCCGATTTGTCAAATTGAAAATTTTGACATTTCTCGACGTTTCAATGTCCCTAGAGTCGAAATAAAAGATTTTTAGAAAGATGTCTGTGCGTGCGTGTGTACGTACGTTCGTACGTCCGTACGTCCGTATGTCCGTACGTCCGTACGTCCGTACGTCCGTACGTTCGCGACGTTTTTTTCGTCGTCCATAGCTCAAGAACCAGAAGAGATATCGACTTCAAATAAATTTTGTTATGCAGATAATAAGGCAGAAAGGGCTCTCAACAAAATTGCGTGGGTGGTTTTTTTACCATAGCAGTTTGAAAAAAAGGTGAAAATTTTGGTTAACCCTAAATATCTTACGAACCAAAAACGCTAGATACTTGAATTAAATTTTATATAATATATTGCAACGTGATACCAAACAGGTGTATTTTTTGAAAAAAATCAATATAACGGTTTTTTTATAAATCAATACAACTGAAAAAAAAAATTTGTCACCTTCAATATTTTACGGCTGAAATATGATTTCATCTCTAAAACAATTTTGTGCTACGAAAAATAATGTTTTTGACATATGATAAAATTTTGAGTAAAATCGAATTGACAGTTTTTTTTATAAAAAATAAAAATCTAAAAAAAACATTACTCAAAGTTCGAAAAAATTGAATATCGATTCAAATATCTTTTCAAAAACTTGAAATTTTGGCTTCAAGCTTATTTTATCTTATAAGAAATAATGTTTTCAACATTTTGAAAAATATTGAGAAAATTGAATTGACAGTTTTTTTACAAAAAATAAAAACCTAAAAAAAATATATAAAAGTTGGTAAAAATTGATTTTCGACTCAAACATCTTTTCAAAACTTTGAGATATGGGCTTTAATTTACATGTATCTTTCAAAAAATATTGTTGTCAACATTCAGTAAAATTTTGAACAAAATCGAATTGACAGTTTTTTTTTTAATTAAAAACAGAACAAAAATTAACAAAAGTTGGTAAAAATTGAATATGGATTCAAATATCTTTTCAAAAACTTGAAAATTAGACTTCAAACTTATTTTATCTTATAAGAAATATTCTTTTAAGCATTCTGAAAGATGTTGAGAAAAATCGAATCAACAGTTTTTTTACAAAAAATAAAAACCTTAAAAAAAAAATTATAAAAGTTGGTAAAAATTGATTTTCGACTCAAATATCTTTTCAAAAATTGTAGATATTGGCTTTTAACTACTATTATCTTTCAAAAAACATTGTTGTTAACATTTAGTAAAATTTTGAAAAAAATCGAATTGATAGTTTTTGTACAAAAAATTAAATACCTACAAAAAAATTTAACAAAAGTTGGTAAAAATTGATTTTCGACTCAAATATCTTTTCAAAAATTAAAAATATTGGCTTCAAACTTATTTTATTTTACAGAAAATATTGTTTTCGATATCCAGTGATTTTTTTATAAAAATCCAACAGTCCGTTTTTTCGTAAAAAATAAAATCTACAAAAAATAGTAAGCAAAATTTGGTAAAAATTGATACTAGTACATATAGACAAACTTTTAAGCAAGACAAATCGACAGACGGGATGGGAAGTTATCAGTGTGGGTCGCATCCCAGCCTCTTTTTGTATTTAAATTAGCCGTTCGGATTCGGCCAACAATTGTAGGTCCCTTCCATTCCTGACAACAGTACTCGCACACAGGAATGGTTGAGAGTTGTAAGTCACTAGGCCCTGGTTCACAACGGACTGTTGCGCCACCCAATATAATATATGTAATGTCATGACGATGGTAGAGAAGTAAAAAAAGTGGGTCCCCCGATTCCGTCCGTCTCTGTGTCCTAGGGGATACAGCCCAAACCATTGCGTTGATTGACTTTAATTTTGGAAATTAAAGTTTTGAGCCGATTTACTTTTGGGCGTTTTTTTCATTTTGTTTAAGACTAAGAATAATGGTAGTCCCCATAAAAATTTGTTTACGAATTTTCTCCAAAACCGATAGATTTTTTTTTTAAATTTCTCGAAAAAGTTTTTTGTGAACTTGACTTCTTTCAATATCGTTTTGGATTGCACCAAAAGGGTACCCTCCAGATGGGTATACTCTCTCAATAATATTTTAAGATCTAAAATATTATTGATTTTTAAAAAAACGCATTAAAAGTTTTTTTTTGAAATTCAAAATTGAAACGTAAAACGAATATTAAAACGTATATTAATATGCTCTAAATAACTGCGTACCAAAAAATATTTTTAAATTAAAATTAAAAAAAATTATATATGCAAAATTTATATCAACCGATTTTTAAATACAAATTTTAAGAAACTAAAGGTTTCTTAAATTCTAAGAAATACAATTTTTTTTCAGATACATTTTTATATTGCAAAATACAGGAAATATCGTGAAATTTATTTCATTTTGGAAGCCCAATCTCTTTCCAAAAACTTTAATGTTTTTAAACCGTTCGAATTTTAACATTTTGGATTCGCAAAAACTTTGTTTTTTTTTCAGCAACTTTAAACTTATTTCTGTAATTTTGTAAGATTGTTAGAGTTGAGTTGTTAAATGTGTTGTCTTATTTTTTGGTTGTTTATTTTGAAGTTAGTATATACATATGTACAATTTCTTCTCAGAGTAGGTTGTTTTTAAAGTAAGGACCACAAACTCCTCTTCCTAAAGCGTTCAACAGCAAAGGAAATGTAAAATTTCGATTTAAGAAGTTTGCGTTATTGAAAAATGTTTTAATTTCAGCTCAATTGAACATTTTAGATGAATTTTAATTTATTTTTAATTCAGTTTCAAAAAGTATCACTCTTAACAGTCAGTTATAATGTTATATAATTTGTTTGTCCACATTTAATTTGTTTGATATCAACATTAACTTCGTATACATATAGAGACATGATCCTAATATTCTCCCATAAACATACAAATCACACACACAACTACAAAATCAGGAAAAAAACCTAAACTTCTTAATAATCTTATATATTTTTCCCACAAAAATAAAAATAAAAACAAAAAACCAAGACAAAAAAAATAAACTTATAACTTGCTTGAATTTTTGAACCTTGTGCATACAACACAACAACAGCATATATCTAATAAATGTATGTTTGAACATTGTACAATCTGTTCAATGTTCACATAGACTTTATAGGTAGGGACCTCTATACTAAAACTCTTACTCTAGGCCATCCTCGTTTCTCATACTATCACATTCAATTAGATAAGAAATATTTGACTTTCATGCCAAGCTCTTCACAACTGGGGAGTCATTTTGCCTTGCCTTGCTACCATATAGTGTTCGTCCTTCGAAATACTCTACCTCTTCCCTATTTAGTAGATATGTATGTATGTAGGTATGTATGTCTGTTGATATAGTGTAAGTTTAAATGTACTCATATGTATGTGTGTATATTTTTCATTTTGATTCAGGAGCGAACTTTTATCAAGGTTAGTGTTGCCATACAGAGTTTTATATTTTAAAAGACTGTCGCTTAACAGTTTATACCAATTGTTATATCCATTATGTTTAAACTAAGTATTCAATATTTTCAAGATCCTTGATAAGTTTTACAAGTAAACTGGACTCAATTTTTATTAAATTGGTAAGACCAATCGATGTAATAATTCAAAAGTCAAAATTAATGTTTGGTTCTAATACCAGTCCAAGTTTGGTTATGCTGTTGAGAAAGAATATTCAAGAAACTAATATTCATTTTAAATTGCAGAAAATTTTGTACCAACTAGGAAACCAATGAATACAAATTTTTAAAACTGTTCTCATCCTGTCAATGGTGGCAGTGGACCGCTTATCAACCTACAACCTCCTTTAAGAAGTATCGCCATATTTTATACCAACACGTACCTTGTAATCAATAAATTGTGAGATAAAATGTTTGTGTTTTCAATTTAACATTTGAATAAGAAACCAAGTCTGTGTATTTCTCAATTTTTATACCAATCAGCGAATCAATAAATATTAATTTTTGATAGTACAGTTTTTTTTAACTTCCCATAGAAAGTTATTGTAATGGGTCCGATTTGTCAAATTGAAAATTTTGACATTTATCGACGTTTCAAGGTCCCTGGATTCGAAGTTAAAGATGTCTGTGCGTGCGTGTGTACGTACGCTTTTTTCGTCGTACATAGCTCAAGAACCAAAAGAGATATCGATTTCAAATAAATTTTGTTATACAGATAATAAGGCAGAAAGATGCAGAAAAGACCCTCAAAAAAATTGCGTGGGTGGTTTTTTTACCATAGCAGGTTGAAAAAAAGGTGCAAATTTTGGTTAACCCTAAATATATTTCGAACCAAAATCGCTAGAAACTTGCAAAAAAATTTTTATAATATATTGTAACGTGATATCAAGGAAATATATTTTTTGAAAAAATAAATTTAACAGTATTTATTATGAATCAAAAAAACTGAAAAAAAATTTGTCACCCCAACAATTTTACGACTGAAATATGATTTCATTTCCAAAACAGTTTTTCGCAACGGAGAATAATGTTTTTGACATCTGATAAAATTTTGAGAAAAATCGATTTTTTATAAAAAATAAAAATCTAAAAAAAAACATTACTCAAAGTTGGTAAAAATTGAATATCGATTCAAATATCTTTTCAAAAACTTGAAATTCAGGCTTCAAACTTATGTTATATTTTAAGAAATATTGTTTTCAACATTCTGAAAAATGTTGACAAAAATCGAATTAACAGTTTTTTACAAAAAATAAAAACCTAAACAAAAAATTAATTAAAGTTGGTAAAAATTGATTTTCGACTCAAATATCTTTTCAAAAATTGAGATATTGACTTTTATTTACTTTTATCTTTCAAAAAATATTGTTTTCAACATTCAGTAAAATTTTGAAAATAATCGAATTAACAGTTTTTGTACAAAAAATTAAAAACCTAAAAAAAATTTAATAAAAGTTGGTAAAAAATGACTTTCGACTCAAATATCTGTTCAAAAATTTGAAATATTTGCTTCAAATTAAATTTATCTTATAAGAAATATTGTTTTCAACATTAGGACAAATTTTGAAAAAAATCAAATTGACAGTTTTTTTTACAAAAAATAAAACTCTAAAAATAAAACAATACTAAAACTTGTTAAGAATTTACTTTCGACTCAAATAGCTTTTCAAAAATTCGAAATATTGGCTTCAAACTTATTTTATTTCATAGAAAATATTGTTTTCGATATTCAGTAATTTTTGTATAAGAATCCAACAGTCCGTTTTTTCATAAAAAATAAAATCTACAAAAAATAGTACCCAAATTTGGTAAAAATTGATACTAGTCTATATAGACAACCTTTTAAGTTTTCGGTGTGGGTCGCATTCCAGCCTCTTTTTAGTATAGTTTTCGGTTACTTAAAAAAAAGACATCTCTTACCTATTTATTCGACCAAAAGATGTTATGCAATTATATTCTCGTAAAGTACTTTCTTTAAATTTTATACCAATTATTATTAACGTTTTAGGGAAATTAGAATAAAATGTTAATAAGAGCCTGTGGATTCACTTATTTTTTTAAAGTTTTTTTTTGTATAAACAGTGGGAAATTTAGATTTGTGTGCTTAGACCAGTTTTATACCAACAAGAAAACAAGTTATTAAAAATATAATACTGCTTAATTTAGCAAGAATATATCCCTCGCCAATTAATTTTTTTTGACCAATGATTCGAAAGAGTTTTTGAGATTATTTTCTTTATACCATTCAAAAACACACAAACATATTTGTGTACTTAAGTTATATTTAATTTTAGGTTTGTTTAGTCTTATAAATAAGATTTCAGGATATGAGTTACATGTGAACTCATAGCGTTTACCTAAATGGTATAATTTGTTGATAAAGTGGTCTAATTCAAGCAAACAAATTTTCTTTAAATAAAATACAAAATATACTTTGGTCTAAAAAATACATAAATGTATTGGTAAATTCATTTGCAAAATAAAATATTTTGAACACTTACTAATATGACAATGATGATGGCAGCACTGACCATATGATAAACTATACATAGGTAACTACCATACCTTCCACATGTGAGATGTAATTTTTTAATGGGTTTCGTGTCTCCATCCTTCCACCATAAAATATAGATACACTCGTACTCTATAACCATGGCCACCCATCAACACCGCAACTCTACTCGACACAGCCGATCTTCCCAAAAAACCCATACCCCTAACTATAAAACCCAACCAAACATTCATTTCAACCTCAATAAATGTACCCTCTCACGTGTAGGCATCCATCTACTCTACACTCTCACAAAAAGTCCTGAGAACGAGGTCACACAGGAGGACAGAGATGCCAGGAGGTTGCCTTTTTCCATATATATATATATACATACATAATGTTTGTATCCTCGTATATTATAGCGGGTGCACAATACGGTAGAAAGATTTAGAGAATCCAACAAATATATATGTGTATGTTTATGTATATAGTTAGAACTTACAACCCTTCCTCCATCAAACGGGGAGTCTCATGAGATCCAACGATAGCTAGATGGAAGGATGCGAATGTTCTGTGTTGTGCTCCTTGATTATGGTTATTCTGGTGGCAATGGTCGTGCCGGGTATGGGAAGGAAAGTGATGGTGGGATGCAGCAATTCAAACCAGGATAGGTACCTACCTACAAATGAATAGCGCGCACAATTCCAAGCTTATATAGTCGTCCTCGGTTCTCGGTTCTCGGTCCTCGTCCTCGTACTCATACTCGTCCTAGTCGACATCGACATCGTCGTCGTCGTCCTCGTACTCGTCGTCATAGTCGTCGTCCTGTTGCAGTTCTTTCAACTGCATTCGCAGTTTGTGGCGGCAACGTTGTTGGCGATGGGGTTGATGATGGGTGTTTGGGTAAGGGTAGATATAGATAGGTTGGTACAGTGAGAGGCGTATGGTATGGGCACAAGAGAAGATAAACTGTACAGCGGAAGTTGCTAAAATAAAATTGTGTTCGCCTTAGTTGGTTTTTGCTTCCATTTTTTATTCGTTTCTTATTTTATTTTTATTTTTACTTTATTTTCTTTTTGTATTGCGAATGTTTCTGTACAATGCAACAACCCAGCTTCATGAATTTTGAGTACAGGAGGGGATCTTTTTGGTATCGAAGGCCCGATTTAAAAGTTCATTTTCGAAATCAAGTGCTTTGAAGTTGGAACTTTGTATATTAAATTTTCGTTCATTTTTGATTTTTAAATAATAGTAAGACTTGTAATGAAGTCTTCATCAAATTTCAAATTGAAGGCAATTGTAGATTTTTTAAAAATTTTACGAAGCATACTTCTACGAAATTACTTAATCTTGTTTTTGGAATCATTAAAAGTTATGTGTTGTTTTTAAAGAATACAAATTTTGATATTCAATCATTCTTCTTCCTTGAAAAAACTTAAGTTAAATTATTTTCAAATCCATGAATATGAACTCCAAAAACGTAGTTATTTTGTAAATAACAAATATCGACTTAAGTATTTTCTAAAAAAAAGTGCATAAGGCTTCTAGAATTATCAAATACATCACATTTTGGATGCATCAGTTCAGAAAAGTACAAAAAACTACCCTCTCTCTGTTACAGGTAGGACGACGACGACGATGAGTATAACAGTCGTCCTCTTCCCTGGTTTCATGGCTTCTTTGTTAATCTAGATAGAGGCTCTAGATACGTCGAAAACGGACGGGACTCTTGGATCGATTTGGATGGTATGTGTGGTGGGCATCCGCTACTCTTCTGTTCATAAACTGTTTTGAGAAGAATCCTCTGAAGTTTATTTTTTTTTCTTTTTAAACGTATACATAAGTGTAAGAGTTTGTGTAAGTGTGTTGAAGGGTAGGAATAGGTATAGTATAGAAGTGACATGGTGGTGAGAAAAAAAAAACAAACAGTAACAGTTCGTAAAGCCAAGGACCGGAACTTGAATAGAGTACTATCATGTGTGCTATACGTATGGACGACATATGTATGTACAAGTATGTATTTGTATATATTTGTTTTTGTAACGTTTTTAGGGATATTTTTGTGGATGTTACAGGATATTTGGAGCATGTAATTTAATTGCACTTAGAAAAAAAAGGGGGAAGGTATGAAAACCAAGAAAATAAAAACAAAAGGGATAACTGCACTATATAAATATCTAAATAAAAGGAAACTTAAATTATGTGTTGTCCAGGGGGAAAGGGGTTTGTTTGTAAATTTGTGTGTTCTTCTTGTTTGATTTATTTACTCTTTCAGTCTATGGGTTTAATGTTGCAACTCAAAGGGGTCTTTTAAGGGGTTAGGTTTATTTATTACTCATATAATAAATATATGGAAGTTATTTAAAATATTAAATAATGTATACAAATAATTGAATATAATAAACATGCAATATGCCTAATAGTAATTTTTTAAAAGAGTAAAAGCCTACATTAGATCTACATTGAATATTTCACTTGGGGTCTAAATAAGGTTTTATTTTATAGAAGAGATCATTAAACAATTTACACAGAACGAAAAAAGTCATCCTATTGACTATTTGGTAGTCAATTTTCAGCCAATAACCGCGATAGTCAATAGAAAAATTTTCTGTTGTCAATTTTGTCATCTGACATTTTTTTCAATTTGGTAGTCAATATGACATCTGCGGTAGTCAATATAACAGCTTTGGTTGAAAAAAGTTGAAACTACGATTGTTGTTTTGACTAATGTGGAAGTCAACATGACAACTCCAGTAGTCAATATGACAACTGCGGTAGTCAAAATCATAACATCGACAGTCAACCCGAAAACTGCGGTAGTAAATAGGACAGCTGCGCAAGTCGATATGACAATTTTTGTTGAAAACCGAAATCTAATTTGACTACCGGGTAGTCAATATAACAATCCTCGATAGTCAATTTTGGTAAACAATATGACAACCAAATTGCCATATTGACTACCAAAGTTTTTCTATTGACTACTTCTGTTGTCATACTGACTATCCAAAACTAACAAACGAAAATTGTTCTATTGACTCAGTAGCCCAGTAGTCAGTTTTTTTAAAATAAGGTTGTCATTGCGATTTGGCCAAATTTCAAGTTGACTACCAACGATTGTTAATATTGAAACTTTTTTTTCTGTGTGGAGCATGGGAAAAAATATAATTTCAAATTGAGTCTTATTTCAAAAGAAAAAGGGTGTTTTTATATGTACTTATTCATCTATAAAACAAAATAAAAATACAATTTTTTCCAAAAAAAAGTTATTTTGGTCCTGGAATATTTAATTTTTGAAAGATTTTAAGAATTTTGTATACATTCAGACAAGGTAGCATATGTTGTAAAGTTTAATACACAACAAATTTGTATTGTTAATTTAAAAATGGTGGTGTTGCCATCACCTTTAAAATGATAAAGTGACAACATTCTCATTAAAAAGGTACAGTAGCAATTTGTATCTTTTCTTTAAATTCTTATGAATTTTTTTTTTCTCCAATATTTTCAAAACAAAAAAATGTTGTCGAAATTTTTGAAGCATTTAAATACAATTTGTATCCACTAATCGATATTAGTAATACTAAAAGATTAATTTTGGATCTTAAAATATTTATTTTTTGTTGCTCAATTTTTACATTAAATTAAAATTTATTTTATATATATGAAAATAAATCTTATTTTAAATTTTGTTGTCATTTTATTCAATGTTATTTGATTTGGTTTTGAAGTTTGTTTCATTTTATTTTGTTTAATTAAATATTATTAACTTCCCATAGGAAGTTATTGTAATGGGCCGGATTTGTCGAATTGAAAATTTTGACATTTCTCGACGTTTCAAGGTCCCTAGACTAGAAATAAAATATTTTTTTGATAGATGTCTGTGGGTGCGTGTGTACGTATGTACGTTCGTACGTTCGCGAAGTTTTTTCGTCATCAATAACTCAAGAATCATTGAAACATGATACCAAACACGTTTTCTTGGAAAAAAAAATTAAATTATAGTTTTTGTTCTATTATTTATTTGATTAATTTGATTTAAAAGATAAATAAATTGGTTGGCGCCACAAATAAAATAAAAAAAATAAAATAAATATAAATTGGGTGGCGCGACAGTCCGTTGAGAACCAAGGCCTAGTGACTTACAACTCTCAACCATTCCTGTGTGCGAGTAATGTTGTCAGGAATGGAGGGGACCTACAGTTTATATGCCGACTCCGAACGGCTAATTTTTGAAAAAGCACCTTTTCATGACAATAGTTACTCTTGGAGAATTTGTCAATTCCTCCCAAGAGGCAGTACCCGTGAAAAGACTTTAGATTTCATATGCAGGGATCGAACCCTAGAGTCAAGACCTCTAGCATGACAGTCCAACGCACTAACCATCATGCCACGGGTACCACGATTGATTTGATTTATAAATCAAAAAAAAAGAGGCTGGATGCGACCCACACTGATAACTTCCCATCCCGTCTGTCGATTTGTCTTGCTTAAAAGTTTGTCTATATGTACTTGTATCAATTTTAACCAAATTTAAGTACGTTTTTTTGTAGATTTTATTTTTTATGAAAAAACGGACTGTTGGATTTTTATATAAAAATTATTGAATATTGTAAACAATATTTTCTGTGAAATAAAATAAGTTTGAAGCCAATATTTTTAATTTTGGAAAAGCTATTTAAGCCGAAAGTAAAGAAAGTAAATGTTTACTAGGTTTTAGTATTGTTTTTTTTTAGAGTTTTATATTTTGTAAAGAAAATTCGAATTTTTTAAAAATCTTACCAATCGTTGAAAACTATATTTCTTATAAGATAAAATTAGTTTGAAGCCAATATTTAAAATTTTTGAACATATTTTTGAGTCGAAAATCAATTTTTACCAACTTTTTTACATTTTTTTTTTAAGGTTTTTAATTTTTGTAAAAAAGCTGTCAATTCGATTTTTTTCAAAATTTGTTTAATGTTGAAAACAATATTTCTTATAAGAAAAAATTGATTACAAGCTATTATCTCAAAGTTTTTAAAAGATATTTGAGTCGAAAATCATTGTTTACCAACTGTTATAAATTTTTTCTTTTAAGTTTTTATTTTTTGTAAAAAAAAATATCAATTCGATATTTCTCAAAATTTTATCAGATGTCAAAAACATTATTCTTCGTTGCACAAAATTGTTTTGGAGATGAAATCATATTTTAGTCGTACATTTTTGGAGGTGACAAATTTTTTTAAATGGATTTTTTTTTCAAAAAATATACTTCTTCGATATCACGTTAGAATATATTATATTAAATTTAATTCAAGTCTTAAGCGTTTTCGGTTCGTAAGATATTTAGGAATGTTCACCTTTTTTTCAAACTGCTATGGTAAAAAAACCACCTACCGCGCAATTTTCTTGAGAGCCCTTTCTGCATCTTTCTGCTTTATTATCTGTAAAACTAAATTTATTTAAAATCGATATCTCTTCTGGTTCTTGAGCTATTTAGGATGAAAAAAACGTTGCGAACGTACGTACACACGCACGCACAGACATCTTTCTTAAAGTCTTTTATTTTGACTCTAGGGACCTTGAAACGTTGAGAAATGTCAAAATTTTCAATTTGACAAATCGGACCCATTACAATAACTTCCTATGGGAAGTTAAAAACTAAAGAGAAACAAAATTTCACCTCGAAAATTTAACGATTTAAAAATGATTTTAGCTCTAAAACTATTTTGTGCAACAGAGAATAACGTTTTTGATATCAGGTAACAATTTGAGAAAAATCGAATGGACAGTTTTTTTTACAATACATTAAAACCTTAAAATACAATTAACAAAAGTTAGTTGAAACAGATTTAGACTTTAATACGTTTTCAAGACATTCAAATATTGCCTTAAGACTATTATTAATTGACAGTTTTTTAAAACAAAAATTAAAAACCTAAAAAAATTAACAAAAGTTGGTAATAATGATTTTCGACTTAAATATCTTTTCAAAACTTTGAGATACTGGCTTTAAACTAATTTTATCATTAAAAAAATATTATGGTCAACATATGTTAAAATTTTAAGAAAAATCGAACTGAGCGTTTTTCTTAGAAAAAATAAAACCTACAAAAAAACAAATGAAAGTTAGTAAAAATTGATTTTCGACTCAAATAACTCTTTAAAACTTCAAGACATTGGCTTAAATTTAATTTTAATTTAAAAATACGTTATTGCCAACATTTAGTTATATTTAAAAAAAATCGAACTGTACATTTTGTTACAAAAATTTAAAAACTTAATAAGAATTAACAACAGTTAGTAAAAATTTATTTTGACTTAAATGTCTTTTCAAAACGTTGAGATATTAAAACTTAAATTAAAAATCTCGAATTTTTGTTTTTTTTTTCGAAATTTTTTCTAGATAGAGTCTTTCGTGATTTTTGTTAACTCTGGAGTTTTGTGTATTCGAGAATTTTGCGTTCTAGATAATTTTTTTTACTTTCGAGATTTTCCTCATTCGAGATTTTTGGCATTCCAGATTTCGTCATGATCCCACATTTTTTTTACAAAAAAATAAAAACCTTAACTATATTAATAAAAGTTGTTGAAAAAAAAAGATTTGTGACTCAATTATCTTTTCAAAAATTAATTTTTTTTTTTAAATGTATCAGTCAGTTTTTTTCATAAAAAATAGTACGCAAAATTTCTAAAAACTGATCTTCGGTTCTTGATATCTCGTGAATAATAGACAACATTGGCTTTAATTTAATTTCATTCAACAATCTGTATTTGTTTATATTAAAAATAAAAACTTTTAAGAAATGCTACTAAAGTTGGTAAAAATTGGTTTTCGAATACAAATCTCCTTAAACAAAATAGATTTTGACAGACACACAGACTTTTTTTCATTTTGTATTTGTTTATTTTATTTCTTAGATATGTATTTATTAAATGATTTGGTTAAATTCTTATTTTATTTTAAAAAATGTAGTATTTTGTTTCAATAAATTTACTACATTTGTATTGTTTAAATTCTAAATGGCAGCTCTTGTAGCCCTCAACTTTCAGTCTCACACAGCTCTGGCTATATGTGACATGACAATATTATACCAACAAGAGCACAAACAAACAAACAAATAAAATTATACAAGATACAACAAACACAAAATACGCTTAATGTTAACTGATACACATTTATCCAATTTACCTGCCACTGTTATAACACACTGCCAGTTGCCACTACCAGCTGCTTCTTTAGTTTTCTCTCTTAAAACTTAAATTCTCTTTCATTTTTCTCTTTCAAAATTCACATATTGTATTTACTTCATACTTTACAAACAAATACATTTAAACCTTCTATTCATACACTGTATAAACAGTGTAGAATGAAATAAAAGCCAAATAAATTTTACGATAGCAAAATGAAAAACAAAAAGAGAAAGAGAAAATACAACCAACACATGAAAGTTCTTAAATTCATGTCAAAGTAAGAGAGAGCGAAGGAAAAATGAAAACAACAACAAAAGCGAAAACGAAAATCACCTTTGTGGTTGCTTCACAGCTTTGGTTTAATGTTTTTCATTTAATTCACTTTGTTCTTATTTTAACCACATTTTTGTCGGTTGATCAGCGCTAAACAGTGATGTGTTGAGATGAGATGATTGGCTTGTTTCTAATACTTTTTTTTTCATCCGAGATATGATACTTATGTAGGAGTGTTGCCATTAATACTTTTTTATGATTTTTTCTTAACATAAATATTTGTCACTGTTTTGTTTGTTCTTTTTTTATTAAAAATAAAACTAATAAAACAATTTTGAATTTTAAAATACACGGTGGGGCTGACAAATGTTTTTGGTACCTTAAAAATATGAAAAGATGAAATACTTTTATTTAAAATTTAAGTTAATTTGGGTGCCGGGTAAATACATTTTGTAAAGTGTAACAAGACCAATTTTTAGCATATGGTTTTATTACACATAAACAAGGTGAGATA
Organism: Eupeodes corollae; assembly: GCF_945859685.1. Lineage (NCBI taxonomy): Eukaryota > Metazoa > Arthropoda > Insecta > Diptera > Syrphidae > Eupeodes > Eupeodes corollae. The sequence goes on along the minus strand of NC_079148.1, from coordinate 129,787,039 downwards.
AAGCCAAATTGGTATTTTTTCTCTTTCACTTACACTGAAATTCGAACCTACTACAAATCCTATAGTGTGTACAAGTAGATGGGAAGGTCAGTTTACCCACTTTTACACACCTCAGTGTTTATATTTAGCATACAAATAAGTTTGTCTTAGTTCTCAAAATAATTATGCCTTATTTCATTTTTTAAATATGCAGTTTGACTAACTACTGAAAATAGCCTTATTTCTCTCCAATAAAGTACAACAGGCCAGTTTTTGAAAGATGGACTTATTTATTTTTGCTTTATTTCACGGCATCTTTAATACGTTTTCAGCTTAAAAAAATTGTAGTTTAAGAATGCTTGTAAGATTAATGGTAAATAAAAAAAAATCTTGATCTTAAAAGAAATGTGGTGTGGTGGTTAGTGCGTTGGACTGGTTAAATCAGTGTTTATATTCCAATAGACATATAAATGCTGCACTGACCAGGGCCAGAAGAGCCTTTGCTCTGACGAAACGGCTGTTTTTTTTAGCAGTGGCCTTGACCCCAGAGTGAAGGTAGTTTGCTACGTGGCCCTCATACGGTCAATCATTTATGGTTGTCCTGTGTGGTTCAACGTTGCCCCTTCCCAGATGGTGAAGTTTCGGGTATTCGAGCGCCAGTGTTTACGACGCTGTACCGGCTTATATCGAACAACCGAATATTCTCACGTGCATTACTATTCCAACTAGTTCCTATACAATGGGGCTCGAATCGACAGAATTGACAATTTCGTGATAAAACTCGGTTAAGGTCACATTGCAAGAACTATGTCTCCGACCAACAATTTAATTTTCTGGGAATTCTATCCGAAAGACGAGTATTTTGGGAGTTCACGCTTCAGCGGCTTCATTCCACCAGAAGCATTCCTCTTTTAAGATAGATGCGGTCTAATACAGGATAGATTGGCAGTTCCTTTAATGTACCACGTCAGACGACGAACCATGGATAGGCGGCTCCCGTACAAACGAGACCTCATGGCACAAGGCAGAGCAGAGGTCCTTCGGTTTAGTAGGGCTGTGTCCGAACGGGACCGAACTGATAGGATGAAGCAGGGAACCAGTTTTGGTGGCTTCAATCGGTACTTGATAGTAGGTAGTCGAGATGAGGTTTTAAGCCTTGGCCGGATTACATACTTGTTTTTTAATTTAAGGGCTTAGTTTTGAAGTTTTAAGTAGAATAGGCATGGTGGCAAAAAAAAATTTAAAAAAAAATTTAAAAAAAGCAACAAAATCTGAAAAACAAAAACGTTAGATAGTTAGATTTGCTTCTGTAGTTGTTCTAGTTTTAAGTAGTTTCGAGGTAGAATGGGTAGCTTAGCTAGCTTCCAGTTTTATATTAAAGAAGTAATTTTAAGCAGTTTTTAACCAAAAATCAAAAAGGATATTGATATCAGTTTTTTTCTAAAATTTCTAATGAATACAAAAATAAATAAAATGGATTTCAAGTAAATAGATCTTAGGGCCGAAAGGCATTAGTAGTAAGTGTGTAAGTTTAACTTAAGAGTGTTCGTATGAGACCAGTAAGTAAGTTGTAAGTTTGGGTCAATAAGGCTATTTTAGGAATTTTAGCTTTAAAATAGGTTAAAGATTGATGTTATAAAAATTATTTAAAAAAAAAGCGTTGGACTGTCAATCCACAGGTCTTGGGTTCAGAACTTGCCTGCGCCATCTAAAGTTTATTTTTCCACTTGCGAGGAATTGACAAATTCTCCAAGAGTAATTCTTGCTATGAAAATTGTTTTCTCTAATAAGCCGTTCGGATTCGGCTAAATATTGTAGGTCCCCTCCATTCCTACACGCATTGCTTGCACAGAGGAATGGTTGAGAGTTGTATGTCACTAGGCCCTCGTTCTCAACGGAACCCCCTCCACCTGATTTATTAACTTCCCATAGGAAGTTATTGTAATAGGTCCGATTTGTCAATATGAAAATTTTGACATTTATCGACGTTTCATGGTCCCTAGAGTCGAAATAAAAGATTTTTAGAACGATGTCTGTGCGTGCGTGTTTACGTACGTTCGTACGTCTGTACGTTCGCAACAATGTTTTGTCATCCATAGCTCAAGAACCGGAAGAGATATCGATTTCAAATAAATTTGTTTATACAGATAATAAGGCAGAAAGATGAAGAAAGGGCTCTCAAGAAAATTGCGTGGGTGGTTTTTTTACCATAGTTTGAAAAAGAGGTTAAAATGTTGGTGAACCCTAAATATCTTATGAACCGAAAACGCTAAAGACTTGAATTAAATTTTATGTAATATATTGTAACGGGATATCAAAGAGGTATATTTTTTGAAAAAAATCCATTTAACGTTGTTTTTTGTAAATCAAAAAAAAAAACTGAAAACAAAATTGTCATCTCCAAAATTTTACGATTAAAATATGATTTCATCTCCAAAACAATTTTGTGCAACGAAGAATAAAGTTTTTGACATCTGATAAAACTTTGAGAAAAATTAAATTGACAGTTTTTTTTTATAAAAAATAAAAATCTCATAAAAACATTACTCAAAGTTGGTAAAAATTGAATGTCGATTCAATTATCTTTTCAAAAACTTGAAATTTAGCCTTTAAACTCATTTTATCTCATAAGAAATATTGTTTTCAACATTCTGAAAAATGTTGAGAAAAATCGAATTGACAGTTTTACAAAAAATAAAAACCTAAAAATAAAAGTAATAAAAGTTGGTAAAAATTGATTTTGACTCAAATATCTTTGCAAAAATTTGAGATAATAGCTTTTTATTAATTTTTACTTATAAGAAATGTTGTTTTCAACATTAGGACAAAGTTTGAGAAAAATCGAATTGACAGTTTTTTTACAAAAAATAAAACTCTAAAAAAATAATACTAAAACTTGTTAAAAATTTACTTTCGACTCAAATACCTTTTCAAAAATTTGAAATATTTTCTTCAAACTTATTTTATTTCACAGAAAATATTGTTATCGATATACAGTTATTTTTAAATAAAAATCCAAAAGTTCGTTTTTTCATAAAAAATAAAATATAAAAAAAATATTACGCAAATTTGGTAAAAATTGATACGAGTACATATAGACAAACTTTTAAGCAAGACAAATCGACAGACGGGACGGGAAGTTATCAGTGTGGGTCGCATCCCAGCTTCTTTTTATTTTTTTGAATCTTAAAACACGAGTTTTAAGCCCTAAATATGTGAACATAAAAATAAAATCGATTAGAAGTTTCAAAAGCTTTTTAAAATGTGGAAATCAAGACTTGTAATTCTATTATTTAAAAAAGTTAAAGATTCGGAATTTTCAAACAGAAACTCAACAAAGCGTTTCTTCAGAAGACTAAATACCATATTTCTTTTGTATGCCCATGATGCACTGCAAATCTACTTGATGAACGTTCCCATACATCGATTAAAGCCAAAAACACATTTTGAGCTCTTAGAAGCACATAAGGTTTAAAAGAATGAAAAACACATAGTTGTAAAATATTGATCTTAATGTGACAAACGACACCGAATACTATTAAAAACCTACAAAAGCCTTTGAAAAAGAAGATATTCTCATCCATCATAAATAAATTAATGTCCTTGATGTGTCGTAAAACATACATTTTCCCAATATTTAATGATGGAAACGTATTTAAAATCCATTTTCCCATCAATCCTTAATTGTTTCCAAAACTTAAGACTAAAAAAATTTTCATATTTGAATTTGCGAACGTAATATTTTTCTTAAAATCCATCCAATCTAATATAAAATAAAAATTATATGTAATTCTAATTAATTTATCAATGGCAACTTTGTTAAAATGCCAACATTCTAAAAAAAAGCTATAAATAACTGTTCTCATTAACATTTAATACACTTCATACTAAAAATTAATCAAATATGTCAACAAAGTTGTTAAAATCAAATAAATAAATTGGCAACCTTTAGTTTCATGAATGAAAACAAAAACAAATCAACCAAAAAAAAAAAAACAAATACAAAACACATATCTACCTACATAAATGCAAACAGAAAAAAATCACTCATACGCCACCGATACCCATTTAAAAAAAAAAACAGACACAAAATTATTATCTTCCCGCAAAACAAAATGCTACTAACTTATAATACTCCCCAATACACCACCACCACCACTGCTCACTACTTATGTGATATTTTATGCTCCGTTAATAAAATTTAATCGCTAAGAAGACGAAGTATGACAACAATAAGAAACACAAACAAAACGCAAAAGAGCAACAAGCAACAAAAACAACATAAAAACAAAAAAAGAATTTTTAAAAAAATTGAGAAAAAAAAAGTCAAGAGAATAAAAGAAAAATATTAATTCATTTGACGATCCCAAGAAAGTTGATGAAGAGCGGTGAAAGGCACAGGGAGAGGAGAGGTATCCACAAATAGCGTTAAAAATAAATAATTCTCCTCCACACCACGAATGAAATAACCATTTTTCTCATCACACACAAAGCAAGAGTACACTGTACTGACACTAAGCGCTCCTCTTCGAACGGTGTGTGAAGCAAAATCAAAAAACTATGCCTTATTTGTGTGAGTGAGAGTTGGTTGGTCGAAGGTGTGGAGTGGAAAGGGAAACAAAACAGTAAATAAAATGAGCATTACGAAACTAGTTCAAAGAGTAAAGTGGAATGGAAGTGATGAAAATGTATTAAAAACGCCACCCAAGACCCACGACCCAACGAACGACGGACAACGTATGATGGACGAAGGACGACGGACGGGCAAAAAAGATGAGAGCAATCTGCTGAGCTGAACGTTGAAGCTGAAGCTAAAGCTAAAAACACAGAAGACACATACAGTTAAATGTTTTGAAAAACTGTATCTATGCACCTGTGAATACAGTGTGAGATGGAATCATGGATAGGAGTTTTATTCCATGGGTATTTGTGGATTTCACTTCACATTGTATTCATCAGTTTTACTCCTACTCTCTTAGTCAATGATGTTGGGTTTTGGAGCTTGGAGTGAAGGCAGAGAGGAGGAGATTTGAGATTTCATGTGACTGGGAACGATAAGTTGAATGCTTTAGCAAAGTATGGCGATAATCGAACCAAGTGCACACCACTACCATGTTTTATGAGGCTCTTTAACCCCACAGCACAAGTCTGTGCCTTTTAAACTTGGGGTTGCCAACACATGTTTTTATTTCGGAAATTATGATAATTTCTTTTTTTTCTAAAACGCTGAATTGAGTTGTCAGGAGTTTTGGATATCGCTTAGGTCAAGAGGTAAATCCTTTAAGTCCTAGAATATTGTTTGAATCCATCAAAAAGTGTTTTACCAATTGATGTGTTGGCAACTCTGTTTATCGAGAGGAGGTTGAATAGGTTGGGGTTTTGGTTGTTGGATTGTTGCCGTTGTTCGTCGTCTACGCTCTATACGCTCTACGTCTACTCTACAGTCTACACGCTAAAACACTACACTACCTGCAGTTGTTTACACATGCTGTGCAATGACTGCTCAGTTTCATAGTCTCGCACAGTTTACGTTTGACATTCATGCTGACCAGTTAGGTGTGTGGTAGGTCTCATGTGTCAAAGCAAGCTTAATTGAGCGATATTTTTTTTGTTTTCAGGGCACAGGGGAATGGGATAAGGTAGATAAATATTGTATATATGTACTTTTGTATACATTTTTATGCATATCCATATGATAGATGAAAGGGCGACGATGGTGGGTTTAGGGTAGAGACTGGTGGTGGGATCAAACGCTCAAAGATTTTATTATTTTTCGCTTTTTTGTTGTTGTTGTGCGAGAGCGATTTAATTTGCTGTCATGTTTAAATGTGCATTCATATAATGCAAGTATGTATGAACTGTACTTACGTACATATTCGTAACTTAGGTACCTACATACATATGTATGTACATATGTGAGAAGATTTCATTTCATTTATTTAGTTTGTTTTTATTTTTATTTTGGTTTTTTGATTTTGTTTTAAGTGATTTTTATAAAGAAGTGAATAATTTTTGTTGATGGCTAAAAATAGAAAGGCAAACAGAGAGAAGACGAATAAATTAATGATGATTTGGGAATGTGAATTAGTGGGAGGGGAAGGGGGACTGGGAAGAGCGACTCTTACAGCTTCTGTTGCAGTTAGTTAGTTGTTTAAAAGTTGATAATGAAATTAAAATATTCAAATTATTTTTTGAAGTATTTTAAAGCACGTTAATATGTTGTAAATACAAATTGAATTTTATTACAAAAAGATGGATTAATTTGAAAAGTAGTTTACAAATAAATTTGTTTTTAAGTAAATTTAGTCCTTTGTGGCCTGTATACCTACATTTTTAAGTTTTTAAATTTAACTTAAATGGGATGCGGCCCACACTGATAACTTCCCATCCCGTCTGTCTATTTGTCTTGCTTAAAGATTCGTAGGTTTTCGTGTTGGTTTAAAAAAGTTGTAAGTTAAATTGTTCTTACAAAATTTAAAATTACCAACAATATTAGAAATAGTTTAGCTTGAAAGTCTTGTTTTATTGAATAGATTTTTATTCGAAAACAAATTTGTACCCATGAATAGATGAATGATATTAATTTAAGAGATGTTAAGAACCGAACATCAATTTTTACCAAATTTGTGTGCTTGTTTTTGTAGATTTTAACGGACTGTTGGATTTTTATAAAAAAAAACTACTGGGGCCCTACTATGTAACTCGATTCTACAATGAAATTGTTCGAATTCGAAAAATTGGTACTATGTATCTATTTGACTATTTTCGAACCAACGAGAATCGAATAGTTCTAGTAGTGCCAACTATATTCCTAAGAACTTTCGAATAAAAGAAGAACTACGTTACTCGAAAGTAGAATTCAAAACAATGCAAAATGGAAAAAATCACTTTACACCAAATGTGTTTGGGAGTGAAGTTTTTTTTGGCAAAGTGTAAGTAAAGTGTTGAAAATGAGTTCCATCTAGCACCGAATTACACCCGGAATTCGTAATTTTTGCCAAAAATAGCGTTTGGAATTTCGTTTATCTTCCTCATTAATTTCAAAATTAATCATCAGCGGGCACATGACTCTTTCGCTTAAAGTCAAACTTCGGCAAGTATTTTTGACATGGTTTGCTTTGCAATTCCAGCGTTCTTGTCACCACCGATTTACTTTTGGTAACCTCCTGTTGCCAACAAATTCAATGCTGCTGATAACTAAATGATAATCGGAACAGTATTTTGTCTTCTGCGAGTAGCCATGTCGGACGATATGGTGTTAAGTAAGAACGTAAATCCTTCTTTAGAAAGACGATAGCTCTAACAAAATTAAACCAAAAGTATTTATTTTTCGTTCAGAATGCGTTTAAATATTCTACCGTATATTGTATGTGTATGACTGTATGCACAATCCTTTTCTCAATCAGCTCCATTATTATGGAATTGTCTCTTATTCTTCTGCGTTAAATTTGCTTGAACCCAATTCCAACGGTGTCCATTTTTGTAATAATTATTCTTGTCTAAAAATTGTATGTTTCGATTTGTTTTTTTTTTTTTTAACTGTCAAACAAACTCGATACTCGTTCGAAAGTACGAATTTTTTTGAAAACAGGCTGGTATAACCGGGATCCGAATCTACTTTCATACGTAGTACGATTTAAAAGTAGAATCGGAAATGAGTTTCGAATAGAATCAAAAGTAGAATCGAGTTACATAGCAGGGCTCCTGAATATTGAAAACAATATTTTCTGTGAAATAAACATTGAAAACAATGTTTTTAATTTTTGAGAAGCTATTTGAGTCTGAAGCCAAATTTTACCAAGTCTTAGTATGGTTTTTTGTTAGGTTTTTTTTTTTTGTAAAATAACTGTCAATTCGATTTTTCTCAAAATTTTACTGAATGTTGACAACAATATTTTTTTTTTAAAGATAAAATTAGCTTAAGGCCAATATCTCAAAGTTTTGAAAAGATATTTGAGTCGAAAATCAATTTTTACCAAGTTTGAGTAATGTTTTTTTTACAGTTTTTATTTTTTATAAAAAATACTGTCAATTAATTTTTTTTTAAATTTGACCAGATGTTAAAAACGTTTTTTGTAGTTGCACAAAACTGTTTTGGAGATAAAATCATTTTGTATTCGTAAAATGTTCGAGGTGACACATTTTTTTTGATTTATAAAAAAAAAACCGTTGATTGGATTTTTTTCCAAAAATATACTGATTTGGTATCACGTTAAAATATATAATATTAAATTAAATTTAAGTCTCTATATTTTTTGGTTCGTAAGATATTTACGGTTAACCAAAATGTTCACCTTTTTTTAAACTGCTATGGAAAAAACAGCCACTTAATTCTCTTGAGAGTCCTTTTTGCTTCTTTCTGCCTTATTATCTGTATAACAAAAATTATTTGAAGTCTATATCTCTTCTGGATCTTGAGCTATGGGCGACGGAAAAAACGTGGCGAACGTACGGACATACGGACGTACGCGTATTCCTCTGGGCTGGAGAGCATTTGTTACTAAATTTTGAGATCTGCCTAGGACCTCTGAACCTGGGACGTCGTCTTCTCTCCTAACAGAGGGTGACGATGCACTCTTGTCCTCTCCAATCGCGAATGCACCCTCTACAAAAGTCGTGGACAGTCCATCCTTAATGGAGACTGAGGACGACCTTAACATGATCCTTCTGAGCGAGGACGAACTCTTGGGTTCATCCTCAGACACAGAGGATCAAAACAAAACCGTGGTGGAGGTTGATCTGCCTAATTGTAGCCAAAATGCTGCAGTTAGTACAGATTAATCTCCAACACTCCATAAAGGCCTCGGCCTCACTTCTTCTCCGTCTGGCGACTAACGGGGAAGATATTGTCCTGATCCAAGAGCCATGGGTTGCAGGATCCGTTGTTCGAGGACTCAGGACTCCTGGATACTACACACTTTGTGTGACAGATAAAGGTGAACCTAGATCTTGCATACTAGTGAAACGTAGCATTAATGTATTTTTACTCCATCGTTTCAGTGACAAAGATACCACCGTAGCTAGGCTAGAAACAACCAAAGGAAGTTTCTGGCTGGTATCGGCGTATCTTGGGCATGACCACCTTGGCCCTCTCCCTGGAAAAACCCTGGAGAAAGTCGTCGCTGAAGCGGAAAGGCAAAGGATCCGCCTAATTATTGGGAGCGATGCTAACGCTCATCATACTGTATGGGGCAGTACAAATATCAACGACAGAGGTGAGTCTCTTTTTGATTATATTCTTGGTACTAACCTCTTAGTAAGTAATGTTGGTAATGAACCAACCTTCATAACTAAAACTCGACAAGAAGTCTTAGACATAACTCTTGTCTCAGATAGTATACACCATATGATCTTGGACTGGAAAGTATCCAAAGAACACTCGTTCTCTGATCATAGATATATCCAGTTCAATATAAATGTGGATGATAACCCGAGTCCATTGACTTTTCGAAACTATCGGAAAACTGACTGGGCTTTATACAGGAACTTATTACAGAGTTTACTAGAACCTGGACTATCTAGTCCTTCCTCTAACGCTAACGAACTTGACAACAAAGTCAATGACCTTACCTCAGCTATGAACAGATCGCTAGAAATTTCTTGTCCACTTATACACATAAGAGGAAAGAGGAAACCACAATGGTGGGCCTCAGAGCTTGACTCGCTCAGGAAGGAATGCAGGAAACTTTTCAACCGAGCCAAAGCTGCAAGACTAGCCTCTTATTGGGACTCCTACAAAGAATCCCTAAGAATCTACAAGAAGGCACTAAGGAAATCCAAGCGATCTTCTTGGCGATCCTTCTGTGGCATGATAGAAGAAACTTCTGAAGCCTCTAGGTTACGGAAAATTCTTTCAACTAATCCAGCTATGCCAAGCTGCTTGAAAAATGCAGACGGCTCCTGGACTAATTCAAGTAATGAATCACTGAACCTACTATTGGACACTCACTTTCCTGGTAGTTCTCTTACCGAAACTTGCAACAGCTTTGCACGTTCAAGTTCAAATACAACATATCCACAAGGTCTGATCACAAAGGATAAGTTACAATGGGCTCTCAACAGCTTCAAACCATTTAAAGCCGCAGGACCAGATGGAATAATACCAGCAGAATTACAAAAAGCCTCTGATATAATTGCACCAATCCTTGAGGCAATTTTTACCAGCTGTCTTTACCTGGTCCATGTTCCCTCGGCATGGAGAGAAGTTAAAGTTGTCTTTATACCTAAAGCAGGTAAATGCTCCCAAGTTAATCCTAAAGATTTACGACCTATAAGTCTATCATCATTCCTTCTTAAGACCCTGGAAAGATTGATCGATATCCATTTAAGGGCACGTATCGATACAAGACTTCTGTCTTCGTCTCAACATGCCTACTGTAAGGGTAAATCGGTGGAAACAGCGTTACACACTTTAGTACGCACCATCGAATATTCCCTCCATCATAAAGAGTTCACTATGGTTGCTTTCCTTGACATCGAAGGTGCCTTTAACAACGTGGACACATCTGCAATCACTTCTGCACTGACATCTCTAAATGTAGAGAGTTCGCTTCGGGAGTTAATTCATTTAATGCTTACTAGCAGAATAATTAATTCAAAACTGGGCAACTCTTCTAGTAGACGATTCGTTAGTAGAGGGACACCGCAAGGTGGTGTTCTATCCCCTCTCCTCTGGAACCTAGTGGTGAATGAAATCCTAACTAGTCTGGATGCGGAGGGTTTCAGAGTGATAGCCTATGCAGACGACGTTGCTATAGCAGTTTCAGGAAAGCATCTTAATATCCTAAAAGAACTCTTACAAAATGCCTTGGACAGACTAATACTCTGGGCTGATCGGTGTGGACTGGGTGTTAACCCACACAAAACCGATCTGGTCTTATTTTCGAGGAGATACAAAATTCCATTTGTCAACCCTCCTTACATTAAAGGAATCCAATTAAAATTCTCAGACGAGGCCAAATACCTAGGTCTTGTCTTAGACAAAAAACTAAATTGGAAACGCAACATACAGGAAAGAGTCAAAAAAGCTACTGTAGCTCTCTTTTCTTGCAAAAAAGCTATTGGTAATAAATGGGGTTTACAACCCAGAATCACGCATTGGCTATACACATCGGTAATCAGACCGATTTTAACGTACGGTGTGGCAGTATGGTGGACTGCTTTAGAGAAAGGTATAAACAGGGATAAGTTGAATAAAGTTCAACGTTCAGCCTGCCTATGTATAAGCGGATCGCTTCGCACGACCCCGTCTGCGGCACTGGACACCTTGCTCTACCTTACACCTCTTGACATATTTAGTAAACAAATAGCTGCAAGCTCTGCTATCCGCCTCAATGCTTCGTCGCAGTGGACTAACAACAACATTGGCCACTCCGTAATTCTAAGGTACTTAGAATCAATTCCAAAGCACACAGACTACACCATCCCCCAACTACAATTCGATAGGAATTTCCAGATTTCTATACCTACCAGATCTTTTTGGGAGGATAGGACATTCTTAGAGGATGAGTCAATCCACTTTTACACAGATGGCTCAAAGACCAAAGAAGGGGTTGGTGGTGGTGTGTACTCTGAACGACTGAAATTAAGTCTCTCATTCCGCCTTCCCAATCATTGTAGCGTGTTCCAGGCGGAACTTTTGGCGATTAAGGAAGTCTTGTCTTGGCTCAAAGAAAACGTGATATCAACATCTGATATCCGTATTTTCTCCGACAGCCAGGCCGCTATCAAATCTCTGGACTCAGTCTCTACAAACTCTATAACAGTCCATAACTGTCGATCATCTCTAATGGAGATGGCACAACAGTTTAATATTCACCTTTGCTGGGTGCCGGGCCATAGAGACATTCCAGGTAACTGTAAGGCAGATGAACTCGCCAGGAACGGTACAGTACAACCCATCCTACCACGTTTGGCAAGTACTGGCATACCAATCGCTACTTGTAAACTGCTACTAATGCAAGACGCTGTGAGGAGGGCAGGCACCAGGTGGACCAACATCACCACGTGTCAAGCCACAAAAAACATCTGGCCAACACTGGATTTAAAACGTTCAAGGTGCTTGCTCTCTCTAAGCAGATCGCATATAAGCTCGATAATAGGTGTCATAACCGGACACTGTCTAATAGGAAAGCACGCCATGAGACTAGGCGTATTCTCAAATGACTTTTGCAGAAGCTGTATGGACGAGGAAGAGGAAGAAACGGTTCTTCATCTTCTCTGCACATGCCCTGCTCTAGCTCGAAAACGCAAGAATTACCTAGGAGAATTCTTCTTTAACGATCTAAACGATCTAAATCATATCGGGATAATCAGCCTCTCACGTTTCGTAAGAGACTCTAACTGGTTCCATTGAGCTTAGGAGGAAGCCTCAAGATTCATGTGGTATCACAACGGGCCATTAAACTGGCCTAAGTGTGTCCGTTCCATCTTGGACAGCCACTATAACCTAACCCTAACCTAACCTAGGACCTCTTCAATAAATTTGCACAATCTACAAGCCGACGAACTTATTTCCTTTCCTCTGGCGAGCAGTGGACTTTAAGCCCCATAATTAAAGAATAATGAATGAAAAAGTTTTGTTTGAAGCTAATAAAATGATTTTAAAAAACCCACCTTAAGAATTTATACCATAAAATAAAGAATATTATAAGAGGCTTGGATTTTATTTGGAGCACAACTATTTTAAGGGCCAACTTCTAGAGCACACAGAACCTTATTCCAACACAAAAAACTTTTCTGCTAAGCATTACATTACTTAAATGCAAAAAGTTTAGCGTCCTTATAGAGAGAATAACTGTTCTTTCTTTTAAAAATTTTTGTGGTTGCAACAAGTCAAAACAAGTCAAGAGTGGATATCAAACATTTTCTCACACCTATTTTTTTTAACCAGCTTTGTACCCACTAACCACCGTTTAACATCATACAAATAACATACTTAAATATAGTAATTTTTTGGAAGGAAACCACCACTTGTAGATCCATTCTTGATTAAATTTAAGGAAAAAGTCAGAAAGCTCGATTTGACTCCCAATCAAATTTATAACGCTGATGAGTCTGGGTTATTCTACCGACTAATGCTTAACAAATACCTTGTAGCTTTTAAGGAATCGACAGCTCCTGGTGGAAATACAAGCAAAGAAAGAGTCACGTTTCTAGCCTGCACCAACGCATCCGGTATTAACATAAACAAAGTTAAGCTATTCGTCACCGGTAAATCTGTAAATCTAAGATCAATTACAAATTTTGACAAGGCAAATAAAAATGCTTGGATGACATTAGCATTCCTTCAACAATGGTTGCATTCGATGAGTTAACAAAATTAAACCAGACGCAGGTATGTCTTTTTTCATACCTACGTCTTTTTTGTCTATAAGGTACGAACAGAACAGAATTGAGCCCCTAGTGAATAAATTTTGAGTCTTTAAAAACTTCTAAAAATGACGATTTAAAAAATTTTAAACTTCCAAAAAGTCCAATTTTTCCAAAAATAGTAAGTATGTAAACATATTATGTATTTACGTATCTACTTTTATATCTTATAATGAACTAACTTATTTTAGTTTTGTTTCTTTTTATCCATTTTGCATTCAATTAGTGTTGGTTTTCTGATTTTCTCTTTGCATCTCGAATTGAACCTACAAAAATATTTACTCGGTTATTGCAACCACCCTTGTTTTGATAAGTTTTGATAATCGAGAACGAACTGTATTTTATTTCAGATTTTTTTGTCGTTTTGTCACATAAATAATATAAATTATATTTGATTTATTTTCCTTATTTCTTAAAATACTTGTATATTAACAAAATCACAATAAGCATGGCAATGCCGTCTTCCAGGTAAAATTTAATGTAATATGAAATCTTGTTCTTTAAATAGTTCCTATAATTGGTATCTTTTCAATTATAAAAATGTAAAATAATTTAAAATGTAAACAATTTTTTCTTTAAGCCTTAGTAAATTAAAAACGGCATCGCATCGTATGGATACCCTGATGCCTTAAATAAGTAATTTATAAATCTAGTTAGTAAGTTACTTCAATAAATAAATAAAATAAATAAGTTGCATGATAAATCAAAAAAAAGAAAAAAAAATCTAGATACATTTTAACTTCGATGTGTTTTCAGAAGCTTTCGTAGATTTTTCTGTCCCGGTAAGATTTAGCCACTTTGCAGCACATAAACAGTTTTTCCACCGTCATTTCATTTAAGAGTCTTATCATTTCCTCTTGCGAAAGGCTCTTCTACATTCTACAAGCATAGGGAATTTTCCTAAGAATTTAAAAACATATTCTCGATTATATAAACTGCATTGCTCAGGTTGATCCTGCCTACGCGGTATCTAATTAAAAGATGCAGGAGCTCCCCTTGAAGTCTCAGTATTATAGAAATAATTATGATGATTGTAGTCTATATTTAGTTTTAAGGTTTAAATAAAAAGCGGTGATAGTCCAGTTTCCTCAAAACCATGTCATTTGGTGTGTTGTAGGGTAAATGAAATATTCTTTTAATAAATAATCTTATCAGTTTTTCCACACTTTCGTCCTGTTTGTACACACAAAACTATGCTGCGTAAAGCATAACTTTGCTTCAAACACATACAATTAGCTACTATGTGCTAGGTCCTTGCTTGAAAAACAATTTGCTTGGGAAGTTCCAATTACAATTTTTGCTTTCATAAGTTTTTCACTAAGATGTCTTTCCATACAAAAGATTCTTTGTAAAGCACACTTTTAGGTAATTGAATTCTCTCACCACCTCAATGAAGTTGGAATTGTAGCTCAATCTTTCATTTGGGCAATTTCTTCGGCTTCAGTTCTTGAATACCAATATTTTAAATTTACTTCAATTGACCTTTAGATTCCACGTTACTCAGTACCCAAGTGCACTGATTGGGGTAAATTAGACAACAGCACAATTATATCAGCATAGAATACTGCTTTGATCGTTGTCCCGACAAAGAGCGTAAATAAAAGAGGACTCAACGCACTCCCCTGCCGAACACCTATTTCGGTCTGAAACCATTCAGAGATTTACTCTAGATTCCAAACCGTTTCTTTCTTATCATTGCATATATTATTGAGGACTTTAGCGAATTTTTTGGATATCCCCACTCCAAAAAGCTTGTATAATAGCGCATTTCTATCCACCGCATCAAACGCTGCTATAAAATCCACGAAGAAACCATAAAAATTCTTTTTGCTTGGTAGAAAGTTCTCAGCAATTCTCTTAAGGACAAGAATTTGATCGACCGTGGCGTAATCAGCACTGCAACTTGCTTGAAACTCTTTCAATAAATTATTCTGGGCAATCCACAAATAAAGTCGTCCTTACAAAATCGCTGCCGTACAAATTTTGTACGAAGCGTTCAAAAAACTTATTCTACGATAATTGTCTGGGTTTTGAGTACTTCCTTTTTTCTAGATCGGAAAGATTAAGGACTCCTTAAACCCTTCTGGTATATTTATATCCACTATTCAAAATATGGTTGAACTCCGAAGTAATATTTTTTATCAGCTCATTAGTAGAAAACTTGTAGAATTTAGCTGGAATTCCGTCGGAGTAATAGAAAATAAAATAATGATTAATTCTAATTATTAAAAAAAGTTGTAATTCGTTTAATATTCCAAACAAAACAAGCTCTACGCAAACACTATCCAAACTAAAATTGGTGAAGCACATCATAGAAAGATCAGATAATTTAAGGATTATTTGTATAAGATATCCATTTTAAAGAGCTTTAGGCATTAAAATTAAATCTTAAATCTTTGATAATGTTTATAATGGCTTTTTTAGAAAAAGTTTGGTTAATATTTTAAGAGATATTTATTAATTTATTTAATGCCTCCGATATTGTTACTTCCTATCAAATTAAGAAACCAATTCAAGTAAGAAGCATCAGGTCTTGGAAATCTAAAAAGTAGGCAGCAATCAATTTTATTTAATAACTTCCCATAGGATATCATCAAATATTGGTTCTTTATCCGCTACAACAGTAATCTCTTTAGACACTTGAAACATGCTTTACTTTGACATTTTTTTACTAATAATTCTTTCCACTTAAGATTTTTTAAAAAGTAATCAAAAATCATCATTTCAAAGAACACAATTTAATTTTTAATTTCTCTCCAAAAGGACAAAATGAAAGCCTTAAGACCAGCACGGTTCTTTTTAACGTTTTCCGTAGATTTTTGTTGATATGTGAATGCTTCTTTACTTTTTCACGATTTTTGTTTTCAAACCTTAGAGATATCTTTGTTTTGAAGAAAAAGTAAGCGTCCATTGACAATATTTATGCAAGTAGCTATTCCTTAGAAAGTTCAAAACTGGAACCAGAGCTTACAAAGTTTACCAAAAATCCTTTTTATTGGATTTTCAAAAGTTTTACCCTTCTTTTGTACACTCACATTTTCTGAACTCCTCTTGGCCATATTTTTCATTCTATTTGTTTTTTTTTTTTTACACAAGTATAAAAGATCAGTTTTTTCAACTTTTCTGATGTTTGTAAATAATATGTTCTAACATCACGCTTTAATATCTTCTGTCATATCTACTAAACTTTTACAACGAATCTTATTGTTTTTCTTTAGATTTGCTTGATCCCTTATAGCCTCGTCGTCGTCGTTAAGCAGCAGAATTCCCACACATAAGTTATCGGCTTAACGCACCACATCGTTAAATGCTTAAGTGACAAACAATGCGTGAAACTAAGAAACTTAACACATCATTCATAATGCCTCATAAGTGTGTTTATAATAGATTTTAGCACAAGAGAGCCGTTCGCTAGCTGTCAGTTGGGGGTGTGTACGATTTAACGTCAAATCTGCCAACTGTGACGCTACCACTGTGTAAATACCACGCGCTAAATAAAAATAACATACATTCGGCTTTTTCTCCTTCTTTTTTTCTTCTATGAAATTTTCATACGGTTAAAAATGTCAAAACAAAATATGACAGCTGGGGCCGTGTTCATATGTTTATATGCACGATCAATAAAATAACCGTTTGTCACATTAAGTGTTGGTATAATTCACAAATAATACCTGCAGACAAAATTAAGTTAAACTTTTGCATTTAACTTTTGACATTAACTCGATTTTATTCAAATTCATAAACTGTCTTGTCGTCTTTGCCGCCACCGCCATCGTTCGATCGTCGATATCGATAAATGCCAGATTTTTAAATTTATTGACCAAGCAATTACAATAATTTTTCATTATTAAGCAACCTCACCTTTTGGCGGATTATTATAAACTTCTGTCACTTTGTTCACCACCATCCCACCCAATCTGTCATTCTCATTATCTTTACCTACCAATGTGTATAGTTTAAGCTTCTAAGCCAAATTCCTTAAAGTGTGAAACACATTTAACGAGAGGAAATAAAGATCGTGTTGTTTTAATTGCCACTGACAGTTCAAGCTACCCTAAAAAAAAGTGAAGTTGAAAAATAAAAGATTGTTCTGTACACATAGAGGGCGTTAGTGTTGACAGTTTGTTTGTCTATAGCTGAAATATAGTATTTGAGTTAACTTGTTTTTGTTTCTTTTTTTTTAGTCTCTTTTATTGTGTGATTGAAACTTGTTTATCTTGCCAACAAGTTCAACTTTGGCTGCTAATGTTAACGGTGGCATGTTCGGAAGACTTTACTTTATTTGACATACCCCATACTGACACCGACCAACGAATACGATGACGACAACGACGCGACTACGACTACGATGACAGTGATGACGTTCATGTTGATTAATTGTTTGATGGGTGAGTGTTAAGCAAATAAGAAACAAATCAGACGATAAATCACATTTTTGCTTTCGGTTTTGAAGACTTGTTATGAGGTTTCTTTTCTTTTTTACAGTTCTTTTTATTTATCGATGATAGGAAAAGTTTAAGAAAGAAGAACAGGTCAAAGTTGCGCATCAGCACAAAAATGACAAGAAGAGGTGAATTTCGTTGACATTTCTATGTGAATTTATGTGAAACTGGTTTTCACTTTTATTGACTGACATTTCTTTCTTCTGAGGTGTTTTTTGCGTTGCGAACAACCCCTAATGAACACATCCCCATTTACATTTCATTTAATAATAATTTCATAGATGTGTGTGCGTCAAAATGGATCACGAAAACCTTTTCAAAAGTTTGAAATGCGTAAAATTTCATCCTGAGTACCGAGAAGTCGTGTATAGCTACGTACATTGCCAACTGTCTAAAAGGGGTGAACTCTGATGAAATAAATAAAATGAATATAACACTAAATGAACATATAAGGAGAATGCCACAACACAACGCCAAGCCGCCAGTGAAGCCAATAAAAGTCAAAGAATAAGAAAAACATTAGAAGAGTTGATTTTTATGCGACTTTTCATTAGTGGTTATTTCACTTTATTCATAACCCCTTTTATAAATACAAACATAATATTCATCAGTCATCACACATTTTAAGCATATTAAGTCTTTCGAAGAAGAAGGGTTTTTTCTTTGAGTATTAATAATAATTTTTTGATATGGCCTAGGGTGTCGAGTTCATTGGGTCTTTTGTGAGTGTTTTCTTCTTGTTGTTTTTTTTGTTTGGTTTTTGGTTTTGTTAAAAATGTCATAGGATCAAAAAGATTATTGATAGAAGATTTGACATTTTATGACAATTAATCGCATTACGTTTGTGTATATTCTTAAGTTAAACAAATTATGGTTTTGTGAAGAAAGAGATACGTAGATGAAATTACGTTCAACATAAAGAACACAGGTTTTAGTTTTTGTGTTGGTTCGTTTTTAAAGGTCTAAAACGCAATAAGATGTTCTTTTAGATTTCTGTCAAACATGTAGTTCGTAAGTATGTTTATGACCAGGGGTAGTGCAGGCGAGTTTTTTGAAAATAAATGTCGGTAGTGTAGTATTTTTTTTAAATAATTTTTTAATTACTTTACGACATTAACCGACAAATTTCTTTCAGATTTTGACAGATTTTCAAACAATTTATAAATTTTAAAGCAAATTTTGAATAAAGTGCAACACTTTTTTTAAAGTTATTTAGCAGAAATTTTAAATTTAAAAACATGTGTTTAATGGTTTTACATAATTTTGACAAAGGAAGTGAATAGAAAATGAGTAAGGAGGGGCTTAAGAACTAATATAATATAGCTTACAAATATTTTAATTGTTTTTCGAAAGTTGGAGGGTAATGCTTCCACAAAAGATTGACCTATTTACGCGAACAATGCTAGTTAATTCATTTGGGGACTGCGAATTTTGACAAGATTATCTACTTTGACTATGGGAATGCCGCAATACAAATAGTTTATTGTTGAATATTGACAAGGGCAAAAACAATGAGTTTTACACACAAACAAAATAAACGTGACTACATTTTAAACTCTACAAACTTGGAAAAACTCTCCAACTTCTAAAACCTAGGCATCACTTTGGACGCAAAGTTAACTTTAGGTAGTTACTATATTTGAAAAAAAAAAATCTTATACAACTCTTGGCTTTTTAAAAAGATTTGGAAGGGAATTCCGAGATCACTATGCCATTAAAACTTTATATGTATAATTTGTCAAATAAGTCCTCGAACACGTTTGTAAAATTTGGCCCTTAATAATCCACTCATATTCATAGACTTGAAAGGGCCTACGGTTTACTTTACGTTTTTTCGCATGTTTAAATGGAGAAGTTTTGCTGCCTTATCATAAACTATCGGGTGATTTTTTTGAGGTTAGGATTTTCATGCATTAGTATTTGACAGATCACGCGGGATTTCAGACATGGTGTCAAAGAGAAAGATGCTCAGTATGCTTTGACATTTCATCATGAATAGATTTACTAACGAGCAACGCTTGCAAATCATTGAATTTTATTACCAAAATCAGTGTTCGGTTCGAAATGTGTTTCGCGCTTTACGTCCCATTTATGGTCTACATAATCGACCAAGTGAGCAAACAATTAATGCGATTGTGACCAAGTTTCGCACTCAGTTTACTTTATTGGACATTAAACCAACCACACGAATGCGTACAGTGCGTACAGAAGAGAATATTGCGTCTGTTTCTGAGAGTGTTGCTGAAGACCGTGAAATGTCGATTCGTCACCGTTCGCAGCAATTGGGTTTGTGTTATTCGACCACATGGAAGATTTTACGGAAAGATCTTGGTGTAAAACCGTATAAAATACAGCTCGTGCAAGAACTGAAGCCGAACGATCTGCCACAACGTCGAATTTTCAGTGAATGGGCCCTAGAAAAGTTGGCAGAAAATCCGCTTTTTTATCGACAAATTTTGTTCAGCGATGAGGCTCATTTCTGGTTGAATGGCTACGTAAATAAGCGAAATTGCCGCATTTGGAGTGAAGAACAACCAGAAGCCGTTCAAGAACTGCCCATGCATCCCGAAAAATGCACTGTTTGGTGTGGTTTGTACGCTGGTGGAATCATTGGACCGTATTTTTTTTTATAAAGATGCTATTGGAAGCAACTTTACGGTGAATGGCGATCGCTATCGTTCAATGCTAACAAACTTTTTGTTGCCAAAAATGGAAGAATTGAACTTGGTTGACATGTGGTTTCAACAAGATGGCGCTACATGCCACACAGCTCGCGATTCTATGGCCATTTTGAGGGAAAACTTCGGAGAACAATTCATCTCAAGGAATGGACCGGTAAGTTGGCCACCAAGATCATGCGATTTGACGCCTTTAGACTATTTTTTGTGGGGCTTCGTCAAGTCTAAAGTCTACACAAATAAGCCATCAACTATTCCAGCTTTGGAAGACAACATTTCCGAAGAAATTCGGGCTATTCCGGCCGAAATGCTCGAAAAAGTTACAAAAAATTGGACTTTCCGAATGGACCACCTAAGACGCAGCCGCGGTCAACATTTAAATGAAATTATCTTCAAAAAGTAAATGTCATGGACCAATCTAACGTTTCAAATAAAGAATCGATGAGATTTTGCAAATTTTATGCGTTTTTTTTTTTTTTTAAATTTCTTACAACCCTAACTTATCATCAAAATTGGAAGTGCAACGTTGTTTTATTGTTGGAATTCCGCATGGGTTTATTTCATCTTCATCAGTTTTGCGTCGATTCTAAAAGCAACAAAAGAGGCTGGGATGCGACCCACACTGATAACTTCTCATCCCGTAAATTGGATGAATGAAATAAATTTAAAGTCAATATATTTTCTACTGAAGTGGATATTGGACTTAGAAGATAAATATTTAATTCCATTTGATGTAACTTCTGATATTGAAATTAATTTAATTGTTTTTTTAAGTCCGTTTGACTTATAACAAATTAACTCTAATGCCAACGAATTAAATATAGTTCTCGATCTTATCTTTGTTGATAAGGAATTCAATATTTAAGTTGAAAAGCCTGCTATCCCAAGTATACAAAAATCAATCCATCATATTTGCTTTGAAGGAACCTTAGTTTTTACAGCTACATAAAAAATCATAATAACAAAAGTCTTTCTGTACCAAACTTTAAAAAGCGAACTTTGATGCAATGAACGAATATCTTCCTTGTTTTCCTTGGGATTCATATTTTTTTAAAGTCAATTTAAGTAACGCAAATGCATCTTTTTTGACCATTAGTAATGAAGCTGTACGAAGATTTGTTCCACTTAAAAAATTTAAATGGTTTGATAAGAGACTTATTAATTTAAAAATTGAAAAAAAGAGGCTTAGATGTGACCCACACTGATAGCTTCCCATCCCGCATGTCAATTTGTCTTGCTTAAAAGTTTGTATGGTTGGGTTAAAAAAGTTTTCAGTTGAATTATCCTTCAAAATTTTAAAATTACCAACAATATCTTTCATACAAAGAAATAGTGTAGTTTAAAAATCTAGTTTTGTTAAATAGATTTTTAGTCGAAAACAAATTTTTAACAATTTTAGTAGCATTTCTTAAATTTTTACAAATTTGATGAATGAATTTAATTTGAGAGATATCAAGAGCCGAACATCAATTTTTACCAAATGTGTATACAATTTCTTGAAGATTTTATCTTTTATGAACAAACGGACGGTTGGATTTTTATAAAAAAAAACTACTGAATATCGAAAACAATATTTTCTGTGAAATAAAAAAAATCAAGACAATATTTTTAGTTTTTGAAAAACTATTTGAGTCGAAAGTAAATTTTTACCAGGTTTTATACATTTTTTTGTATAGGTTTTTATTTTTTGTAAAAAAAACAGTAATTTCGATTTTTCTTAAAACTTTTCAGAATGTTGAAAACAATATTTTTTTAAAAATAAAAGTAGTTTAAATCTAATATCTCAAAGTTTTGAAAAGATATTTGAGTCGAAAATGAATTTTTACCAACATTTATTCATTTTCTTGTTAACTTCCCATAGGAAGTTATTGTAATGGGTCCGATTTGTCAAATTCAAAATTTGACATTTCTCGACGATTTAAGGTCCCTAGAGTCGAAATAAAAGATTTTTAGAAAGATGTCTGTATCGTGCGTACGTACGCTCGTAAGCCCGTACGTTCGTTACGTTTTTTTTGTCGTCCATAGCTCAAGAACCAGAAGAGATATCGACTTCAAATAAATTTTGTCATACAGATAATAATGCAGAAAAATGCAGAAAGGCTCGCAAGAAAATTGGGTGGATGTTTTTTTTTACCTTAGTAGTTAAACAAAGAGGTAAACATTTTGTTTAACCCTAAATATCTAACGAAATAATCACGCTAGAGACTTGAATTAAATTTTATATTATAAATTGTAACGTGATACTAAATCTGTATATTTTTGGAAAAAATCCAATTGTTAAAAGTTTTTTTATAAATAAAAAAAAAACTAAAAAAAAATTGTCACCTCAAAAATTTTACGAACACAAAATGGTTTTATCTCAAAAACAATTTTGTGCAACGCAAAATAACGTTTTTAACATCTAGAAAAATTTTAAGAAAAATCGAATGGACAGTATTTTTTATAAAAAACTCAAAGTTGGTAAAATTTGAATTTAGACTCAAATATCTATTCAAAGCTTTAAGATATTGGCTTTAAACTTCTTTAATCGTTTTAATTAATATTTTTGCCAACACTCAATAAAATTTTGAGGAAAATCTATGTTTTTTACAAAAAAATAAAAACAATACTAAGACTTGATAAAAATTCACTTGCCACTCAAAAAGCTTTTAAAAATTAAAAATATTGTCTTCAAACTTGTTTTATTTCACAGAAAATATTGTTTTCGGTATTCATTAGTTTTGTTTTTAAAAATCCAACTGTTCGTTTTTTCATAAAAATATAAAATGTACTGGACGCAAATTTGGTAAAAATTGATGTTCGGTTCTTGATATGTCTCAAATTAATTTCGTAAATCCAATTTGTAAATATTTAAGAAATTGGTTAACAACATTTTTGCACTAAAAATCTATTTAACAAAAATTTATTTCCAAACGACACAATATTGTTGGTAATTTTAAAATTGATAAGAATAATTCAACTAACAACTTTTTTAACAAAACTCGAAAACCCACAAATCGACATACAAGATGTCAGATGTCAGTGATGGTCGAATCCCAGCTTCTTTTTCAAAATTGATGTGTATTTTAAATGTTCATATTTAACACATGATAATTTTTGTATTGTCAAATTGTCCTTCGTCACAAATTAAAACAAGCAACTGAGGCAATAAAAAGTCTCATGAACTACCAATTAAAAGCTGTTTCTTTAATTGTAATTAGAAGAATTATAATTATTTCCTTAAAATGGATCAAGCTTGTAAATAAATTTAATGAAGCAAGATAAAAAAAAAAAAAAAATAAAATAAAAAAACTGAGTGAAACTTATTTTAAAAACCATATTATACACAAGTATACCATATCCATATTCATTGCAAAGATTTTCTTTTTCACACACACCAAAAACTGACTTTCAATTCATCGAACTTTGTTTTCTTCTCCATTTACACCTCGTTGCTTTGCAATCACCCACCGCACTGCATCGAAGCCGAGTCGAACTAAGTCGGGCCAAGCCCATTTCAGCCCATTCTGCCAATTTTCTGTTTATGCTTGTGATTACTGCTATACCACCACTAAGTATCTCCACCACCGCCGAGACGCCACTCCGCCGTTACCGTTGTTGCCGACGTCAAATTCAATTGAACGTTACTTGCTCCAAAATCAGTTGTAAAAAAAAAAAAACTGTTATGTGCATCAAGTTCTTTGCTGCATCTACCTAATGTTGCACTGTACTTAAGTATCTATGAGTTACAGTGGTCTGAACCAACATATGTTGTATCTATTTATACAAACTATGCCTTCTACTACTTATATTGATCATTTTGAAGTTGGCCTCATTTGAAATCTGGCCGCCTGACAATTGCTAGTTAAAGTTATATACTATCAGCAACAGCTGCTGCTGTTGACCGGCACCAGAGTATGGTGGTACGCTAGTGTATAAGCGCAGCGTGGTAAGTCTCAGAACTATGGACACACTGAGCTGCCGCACGCTGCTGCACTGCGGTGGAAATCAAAGCAAATTCCAGCTATAGAGTTGCGCAGCCGCGATGAGGAAAACTGTCTGTCCAAGTTGAAATCGAAGTCGAAGAAAAATTTGTATCACTGAAGCCATAGATTATTATTATTTTTGGCGGGAAAATATTTTTGATTTGTAATATTTTAAGTTTTGGTCATTTTTGGATCACCCTGTTTGTTTTGGATATACCGACTTTATAATTAGGCTCCATCAGCATTTTCCGGTGAGACTGTAATAATTTTTCTTTTAACATAATTCATGACAGAACTCTAATTTTTAATTATTTCTTATTTGACGTTATGTTAAGATACGTATCAAAATGGATGGCATTTTTCTCATGTGAGAATCGACCATATTAAGTTCGGCTATATTATAGAGATATCGATCTTTTTCTCTTCCTTTAGCTTCAATCCCGAAGCAAAGGGGTGTATCTCGACTCTAGACGTGAAACAAGAATGTACATACGTTACGTATATAGGAGGAGTATGGATGGATGGTCAAACTTCAATAGTTACCGAGCCGAGATGTTGTCATACTGTTCGAGTGTCAATCATGTGGAGAGTTGGAGAATTGTGACTGTCATTGGACAGAGCGGCAAATGAAGTCCGTCGCACAATGCAATGAAGTGAGTTCCCAAGCAAGTGATGGCTTTCTTGTTCGATTGTCACTTTGTGAAGAGTGTGTTACTCCGGAGCATTGGAGCTCTGCCTGTATCTACGAATGTAGGTATACATATCTGTCCTCTCAAGAACCATGCATATAGTTTACTGGCATTTTACTTCGATTTTATATTCTACGTGACAATATATGTATTTTCATTTTGGCACTGAGTTTTGTTGTTTCGTTTTCTGTGTGTTTTTGTTTTAAAATTTTATTATTCTCGTAGTTTTGAGGCCTTGGATGCGGATGCAAGATTTATACAAAAGCTTGAGTTCTATTTTTGATATGTCATATATTTTTATTATTTATTATGATAGATGGTGATGATGATGAGTTTTTTGGTCACATGAAGTATAGAGCTCTGAGAATGATAAGAGTATTATGTGTTATAGAAAGTTTAATATCTGAGAATTTGTTATTCTTTATATTTTACTTAAAACAAGTTACTTTAGAAGTTAAAAACAGAACTACAGAACATTTTGACTTTCAGATAATAACATCAAAAACGTTGTATAATATATATCATAACCTTCGAAATAGTTTAATACCTTCTTCAAGCAAAACTTCAGGTCAAACCAACGTTCGAAAGAGTCTGTTCGAAAATAAGTAATTTATTTTAAAATTTAAAAGTTTACCTACAAAACAAGTTTATCTTCAAATTTTTGTTTGTTTTTTTAAGTAAAATCTTGACTTCTTAAATTTGTTTTACGAATATCGTTAGAGGGTTTTTTTAAATTAATTTTATACATACTGGGTTATCCATTTTGCGGTTTCAAAAGTAAACGGAAATAAATAACATATAAACTATTTTTTTTTTCATGATATTTCCTTTTATTAGAAAGTTTGAATGTTGAAATTATGTAGCCATATAAAAATTTCAGGGTTTCAAATCCCATGGTCTTAGTGGCCAGTTGATATCGCCGCAACGAGAAATTACCAACCAGGAAATGTCTCTTGTAATAAAGCCATATTCCCTCGAGTTGTGTGACTTGTGGAACCGTCTTGTTGAAACCACATATTCTCCAAGTCGTATTCTTCAATAGTAGTCAAACGAAAATTGGTTATCATATGACCAAAACGCCTCAAATTGACGGTGACAGTCGTTTCATCGTCGTTTTCAAAGAAATAAGGTCCAAACACACCTCCAGCCCAAAAAGCACAATAAACAGTGATTTTTATGGATGTATTGGCCTTTTTACCATTACATACTTGATTATTCTCAGAGCCTCAATTACAAACATTATGTTTATTAACATATCCACCGAGTCTAAATTTGATTTTTATTTTTAGTTTGAACTGTTGTTAAGGCAACCGTTCGACGTATCTACGACGTTGTGAATGGTCACCTGCCCTCAGTTGTTATCTGAGGTGGACTTTATGTAGATCCAAATGCAAAATATGCCATATTGTACTGTAAAACAGTCCCAACACCTGAGAACTACGAGTAATAGACACTTTTGGGTCTTCGGAATCACTTTCACTTACAGCAGCGATATTTTCAGATGTACGAGCGAAACGATGATCAATCCAGCCTCTTCAAATTTATTCACAATTCCTTGCGTAATTGGATGAGTATGTAAACCATAATCTCCTATTAAAGCACGATATGTGGCTGTAGCAGAATCACCATTATTGTAGTAGGTTTTTTTTATAATAAACACACACTCAAGGGGAGCTCTAGGAAGAGGAGAGGGTTAAAAAGGAGATGTCGGTGCACATTGCTTTTGAATTCCTGAATATTGCAATGACTAGGAAATAAAGAGTGTGGTAAGGCATTCCAGATTCGCATAGTACGGCTAAAGAACGAATCTCTGTATTCGACGGACAGTACGGCCGAAGTTGGGCTCAAGGGTATACTGATGAGCATTCCTAGAAGCGCGAGTATTAAGCTTGAACTGTTAAGGGGAAGAATGGAAATAGCAATTTCACTAGAGCATAAGCCGTTAAAACAACGATAAAAAAGGTTCAGACAAGAGACCTTACGACGATGTTCAAGCGAAGGAAATGAACTTATGGTGATATCATCATCTATGAATTTAAATTCTCTACGTTCAATACTATCCAAGAGGCTTAAGTAAGTTGCAGGAGCACCAGCCAAGAGATGGGAGTTATACTCAAGCTTTGGACGTATGTAAGTCTTGTAGATAACAGCCACATCAGAAGGGGTGAAATTATGCTTGCATCGCCTAAGGAAACCCAAACACCTTGTGGCATTTTTGGCGACATCGCGTATGTGATCAATCCACAAGAGGTGGTTGGTGACACACATACCGAGAATATGGAGGCGTTCAGTCTCATTGATGCAAGTGCTATAAATGGATAATGGCAAAAAAGGGGTATATCTCGCTTTAACGATACAAAACAGCATTGGGTTTTGGAAGCATTAAATTCCACGCGGTTTTTTAATCTCCATTGAACAATGCTGTTTAGGTCGGAATTTAATGAGCTTATTATATTTTGTCGTTGCAGTTCCGCATCCAAATAAGAGGGATCTGAAAACGAATATGAAATGCTAAGAGCACTATCGTCAGCGAAACAATGTATTGGATTAGATGTTGCAGACAGAAGATCATTAATAAAAATTGGAAAGAGTGTTGGAGATAAAACAGAGCCCTGGGGCACACCAGCATTTATTTTATGGTTTTCAGACTTAAATCCATCCAATACTACTTGTATTAAACGACCCGAAAGGTTATTACTAATCCAATAAAGCACTGATCCATGAAAACCGAAAGCACGCATTTTTAATTAGAGAACCTGATGCCAAACCCTATCAAATGCTTTTGAAATATCAAGTGCAATAATGTTACTTTCTTCAAAAGTATGTAAAGATTTGTTGCATTGTTTGGTGAAATGAACTATGAGACCACCAGTGGACCTATTGCTATGAAAGCCGTATTGCCGGTCATAAAAAAGCTTTCGATCTTCGGGATATTTTTTGAGCTGATAATTAATCAGTGTTTCCATGACCTTGGAAAGAAGGGACGTAAGTGCAATCGGTCAATAATTAGACGGTGAGGAAGATTCGCCTTTTTTGGGTATAGGCTGGACAAATGCGGTTTTCCATCCGCTCGGAACGAGACCTGAGGAGTAGGACAGATGAAAAGCTTAAGCAGTGGTTTTGCCAACGTTGAAGAACACCTCTTCAGAACAATAGCGTTGATACCATTCGGACCAGCGAATTTATGTGGTTTTCCTCAATTGGATTGGCTTTAAAACAACGGAAACTTACCTTCTTGGCCCTAATAACCTCTTTACAGCTCGCATCAAACCAAACGTTTTCTTTGGGTCTGATACTTTTAACCTGCCAAACGGTTCTCTTAGGAGATCATTCTTTACCTGGAGAGTTTTTATACGAGAAATTTGCTGATATGACACAATGGTCAGATGTACCTAGAGGAGATAGAACACTTATATTGTACTTACCAAGTTCAGAGGTAAGAAACAAGTCAAGAGTGTTTTCTGCTCGACCTTCAACGTCCGATATTCGGGTGGGCTCGTTGACTAGCTGAGTAAGGATTTTTAACTCAGCGAAGATTTCTGTACACACTCCATCGGGTGTTGTCTGGCCTGAATGTTGAAGCCATGAAGAATTGTGTACATTGAAATCGCCCGTAATAACGATTTCAATGCGATGATAGGACGAAACAATTCTTTGTATGGAATCAGACAAAGCATCAAATTGACGAGAAGTTGATACTCTGTCTAAATTCAGGCTTCGATTATGGAAGCAGTAGTGAATGATTTGCTTATTTACGGAGAATTTAAAATACATATAATTAAAAAAGGAATTAGTGCAAAGGCTATATTGTGGTAAGAGCTGATAAGCAACATCATTCCTAATGTGTATGGCGAGGCCATGGTGGGAAAAGAATAAAGGAACAAAAAAAAGCTATACCCATGAATAAAAAATTCAGTATCAGCAGTATCGGAATCCTTGGATTTCACTAAGTGCCAAAACAGCTGTATGAAACAGTATGGCGGTATGCCAACAAAAAATGTGCCCTTAGCCCACGAATATTACAATAATCTACTCTGAATTGTCCAGTCATTGCAAAATAAAAAAAAATGTCTAAAACCAATACAGATAGAGATGAGAAAATAAATGCACTGAATTGAAACGCAGAATAATTATCAATACCCTTCAATGCTAGTGTTATGCCTTAGCAGTGACGAGAACCGATCCAACCCTGTGATGCAAAACAGTAAATTCAATTCAAATATTCTGCTGAAACACAGATTAGCATATGCACCAATTCCAATTGTAATTGATACATAAATTAGGCTGTGCAACTGTGGTTTTAACAATTATTATGCGTTGCTCGATTTTTAAGCTATTCATTTTTGTAAATCTCAGACTTTCAACTAACAATATAAAATTGGTTTAAGAACCTAGTTTGACAGATGTCGATTCCAGCCCTATACTTTTAAAACCGCAAAATGGATAACCCCTTAAAAGACTAGAAGAAAAAACAAAGACAAAATCTATTAATCTATTTTATTAATATGAATGGGATAATATGGTACCAATACAACCCAGAGGTGTTCAAGAATTGGCCTGACAAGAGCAATATTCAAAATTTGTTCTTACATTTGGATCATGAAACTCTCAGGAAAATATTTTGTTGAAGTCAAGGGTTTTGTTAGCTTTTTATAACATAATTAACATCCAAAACGTAATTTTTAGTCTACTCCCACACTAAGGTCAAGAAAATATGATTTTTCATTCAAACGTGATAAATTAAACATACGAGTATAGTGATAATTTGTAATATCAAATTTGGAAACACATTGTCTTACTTTTTTTGATTTTCACTGCATCATTCCCAAAATTGATTCAGATCTTCGTGTAGCTCCTTACAGTCCTTAATGGAATTAATAAATCGAAATATTTTATCATCATCTGCACAGAGTAGCAATAAGGAACTATTTTAAACATAGAGAATAAAATAAACAACAGTGGACCAAGGTGTCTCCCTTGAGGTACATCAGAATTTACTTTAATTTGATATGGACGGTAATTTGTAGCTACATTTTTAAAACCATTTTTATGGACTCGTATTTGTTAGATATATAAACTAATAACATTTAAGAGACTTGTTGAAAAGAAGAAACAATATTTAAGAAACATAAAACACATTTATATTTTAACAAAAATGATGATATTCCGTCAGAATTAGGAGTGAAACATTTATTTAGCTTGAAACAAGTGTCACATATTAATGCTTCAGCAATCGAAAAATTGATTAAAATATATTTTTGTGTTTAAGACGAAATAGGTGAAGTTGTACTTGCAGAAGAAAAATCTTCTAAGGTAGTCTTAAATTAATCTGCGTACATGTTCGTAATCGACTCTGGAAGTTTTCTTGAAGAATTTTGAAAGGTCCTTCTGTCTGGATATCCTTAGAATACACATTTATTAATAAAGTATCTCCAAAACATATTGGGCTTGATTTTTAGACCACATTCAATACTCGAAGTCAGTTGAGACTACAAAAAAACGTTTAGATCATTTCATCTAAACACAAATTTCAAAATAATGCATCCCCAGTTCATTTCGAGCAATAAGTTTAATAGTTTAGTAAGGTTACAGTTTTTAAAAACAAACTCTATATGATTTTTACATTTGTTAAGAACGTTGCGTACACATATATATAATGGAATAGTTAGGTCGGGATGGTGGAAATTTTCATGTACGAGCTTTGAATTGGATGGGATAACAGCAGCATCAATATTCGTTAGATCAGAGAAATAGATAAGATCCAATATTCTTCCATTCCCATTTTTAATACCATTTAGCTGATTTGAAACATAATTTGGCTTTCCATCTATTGTTAGGTTATATGGTTCACTATTTGTATATATATAATTCATTATAAAAACACTTGCTATATTAATTTTTATAGTTTTAATATCGAACAATATTGAAGTTCGATATTTTTCAGTTTTGATATTATTCGATCCTATTTTCTTGAACTATAAATATCTTGTTTAATTTATGTTGAATTAAATTAATTCTTATTTATAAATTGGACTTCCTGGAATACCCGTTCTAACATCTATTGTACTCAAAGCATGAGCACGGAAGTATACACTATCAACAATTGATGGACACCATTCTATAGGGTCCGTTGTCTAACATTTTTTTCAACTAGTGCTTATTTCTTGAATGGTAACACTTAGCTCATGTCTCATTTGACAGACAATTAGTTGTATCCTCCTACTGAACGAATATGGTATTGGCGGGTATGTAAACAAAAAAATTGTCACATTGGGGGGCACAGAGTACCCACCCGCATACATTGAAAAGCTGATACAGCCAAAACGAGTCACTGTTTGGTGCGGATTTTGGTCCAGATGCATAATTAGCCCATTTTTCGAAAATGTGCAAGTAGTAACCGTTACACTCAATGGCGATCGTTATCGTGCCACGTAGAATGAGTTTTTGTTCACAAAAATTGAAGAGGAGGATATTGGAAAAGTTTGGGTTTAACAGGAGGAGGGCGCTACGTGGCACACAGCCGAAGCTACACACCATGTTTTGCGCCCTGTTTCAAACAGAAGTTATTTGGCGAACCTTATAAACGGTGATTTTTTAAGAGCTTGAGAACTTTTTTAAAAAAAAAAGCATACAATTTGCAAAATCTCATCGATTCTTTATTTGAAACGTTAGATTGGTCTATGACATTTACTTTTTGAAGATAATTTCATTTAAATGTTGACCGCGGCTGCGTCTTAGGTTGTCCATTCGGAAAGTCCAATTTTGGGTAACTTTTTCGAGCATTTCGGCCGGAATAGCCCGAATTTCTTCGGAAATGTTGTCTTCCAAAGCTGGAATAGTTGCTGGCTTATTTGTGTAGACTTTAGACTTGACGTAGCCCCACAAAAAATAGTCTAAAGGCGTCAAATCGCATGATCTTGGTGGCCAACTTACCGGTCCATTCCTTGAGATGAATTGTTCTCCGAAGTTTTCCCTCAAAATGGCCATAGAATCGCGAGCTGTGTGGCATATAGCGCCATCTTGTTGAAACCACATGTCAACCAAGTTCAGTTCTTCCATTTTTGGCAACAAAAAGTTTGTTGGCATTGAACGATAGCGATCGCCATTCACCGTAACGTTGCGTCCAACAGCATCTTTGAAAAAATACGGTCCAATGATTCCACCAGCGTACAAACCACACCAAAAAGTGAATTTTTCGGAATGCATGGGCAGTTCTTGAACGGCTTCTGGTTGCTCTTCAATCCAAATGCTGCAATTTTGCTTATTTACGTAGCCATTCAACCAGAAATGAGCCTCATCACTGAACAAAATTTGTCGATAAAAAAGCGGATTTTATCCCAACTTTTATAGGGCCCATTCACTGAAAATTCGACGTTGTGGCAGATCGTTCGGCTTCAGTTCTTGCACGAGCTGTATTTTATACGGTTTTACGACAAGATCTTTGCGTAAAATCTTCCATGTGGTCGAATAACACAAACCCAATTGCTGCGAACGGCTAAGAATCGACATTTCACGGTCTTCAGCAACACTCTCAGAAACAGACGCAATATTCTCTTCTGTACTCACTGTACGCATTCGTGTGGTTGGTTTAATGTCCAATAAAGTAAACTGAGTGCGAAACTTGGTCACAATCGCATTAATTGTTTGCTCACTTGGTCGATTATGTAGACCATAAATCGGACGTAAAGAACGAAACACATTTCGAACCGAACACTGATTTTGGTAATAAAATTCAATGATTTGCAAGCGTTGCTCGTTAGTAAGTCTATTCATGATGAAATGTCAAAGCATACTGACCATCTTTCTCTTTGACACCATGTCTGAAATCCCGCGTGATCTGTCAAATACTAATGCATGAAAATCCTAACCTCAAAAAAATCACCCTTTATATAGAGATAATGAAATTCAACAATAATAATTATTTCATCAGTTAGAAAAATGTTCTCAAATATTGTTTCAACGGAATGCTTGTGTATAGGAACTTCTATAATCTAAAAATATGAACAAAAATCGCGTAACGAAATTTCCTTAATTGCCAATTTTTAACTCAATAGACCCAATAGTTAATGGGGATGGAATTGCATGACCTATTTTTCATGTTGGATTTAAGTCTAGAGTTTGATATATTTTACGAAAATAAAACTAGGAACTATTGGCATACAATTCTCAACCATTCCTTTGTGCAAGTAATGTTGTCAGGGATGGAGGGGACCTACAGTTTGAAAACGAACCCGAACGGCAAATTTGAGAAAGTACTTCTCATGGCAAGAATTACTTTTGTAGGAATTGTCAGTTCCCCGCAGGAGGCAGTACTCGTGAAACATGCTTCAGATGGCACAGGCAGGGATCGAATTCAAGACCTCTGGCGTGACTGTCCTACACACTTACCATCACGCCACGGATACTACCACGGAACGTAATACACAGTTTCTATATATTTCCTATATTTATGTATTTCGTAAGTAAGAATTAAGGTACTACCTTCAAACTTTTTTTATTTTATATAAAATATCAATCGACATATTTTCTCTTACACGAAATCCAAACCTACGAAGACTACAATCAATAGTTACATTAAAGGTGGTTTGATATGCTAAAGTTTGTATGTACATTTTGAATTACGAAACAAAATCATTAGAATTACGAACTAAAATTCTAGCGATCTCGAATATCTTGACAGGAAACAGCATGAAAACAAATGATCTTATCCATTATCTTATATGTACATATTTTTTTGGGTCCTAAACCTTTAGAGCCATTTTACAGGAATATAAAATTGTCAATTTAAAATAAAGTTTTAAATACAGTGGACGTCCAGTATAACGAATGATATAATGTTCGAGGTCATTCTCTATATCGAGAGCGTTCGTTATATCGATCGACTTTTCCATTCAAAAAAATTTAAGTAAGTGGTTGATTTATTTATTTTATTAATAATTTTAGCACACGGAATTTTATTGAAATTTCCTTAAGTGAAACGCCTTTGTTGCACTCATCAATAATTTTGACTTTGTCCTTTAATGAAAGCCGAGTACGTTGAGATTTTGTATTCATTTTAATATTTTGTACACAAAACTAAATCTACAAAATTATTACGGAGCGTTTCAACCAGACGAGACTTTAAACAACAAAAACAGTATTTAACTGCTAACATTATCTTGCCGTCGTGTCATTGAATATGTGTGTGTAAGACCGTACATACAATTCAAAACTGCATAGCGATAGACAAACCAAAAAAAAAGAATTCTAACAAAAATGTTTTAGTAGGCGATGCGAAGACTAAACGAAAAACAGAAAGCTTGTTACAGTTTTGAACCTTTGGCGCACACACATACATATGTACGAGAATAAACTTATGTGTTGTCATAAAAATATATGCACAAATCACAATGGCAAGAAAAAAAATCGTTTTAAGGCAATATATATACGCGTTCGTTATATCGGATAGCAAATTTTTATCATCGTTCGTTATTTAG
Source organism: Eupeodes corollae (assembly GCF_945859685.1). Lineage (NCBI taxonomy): Eukaryota > Metazoa > Arthropoda > Insecta > Diptera > Syrphidae > Eupeodes > Eupeodes corollae. The sequence continues at coordinate 129,752,439 of NC_079148.1, read as the reverse complement.
AGATGTTAATGTAAATTTCAAAAGCGTTCGTTATATCGAAAATTCGCTATATCGGGCATTCGTTATATTGGACGTCCACTGTATTTGTTTAACAGTAAAAAAATATCTAAATGTGATGTTCAGAATAAAAGTTAAAAAGAAAATATTCTCCTATGTCAAAAACAGAAAAACATAAATCTATAACAAACAGAAACACAATATATCAACTTCACACATATTCTCACTTAGTTGCTCGTTTTAGCTTACATTGAAGTACCTTAAATTCTTGGAAACTAACTGTGAAGAGATTCTGAAAAAAGATATGAAATATTCAAAGTGTAAGCTAATTTTTCTTTTGAATATTTTCTGCTGAATTCATGCTAAGGTAACTAACAACAATATTCCTGTGAAAATCTCTGTACATTACATATTATGTATATTTAAAAAAAAAGTTCACTGTGGCGTATACGTACTTTTTTTATTGAATTTTTCACAATTCTGTATCATATACAATTAGGATTATTACTTTTCAAATCAAAAGACCAGCTGTATTTGAAGTTGTTTAGAAAGCTAGTTAAACAAAATTTGCAAGGTATGTACATTTGCCCTAGTTCTTGAGAAATTGAAAAAATGAAAACAAAATTACATTGCGACGTTTCTAAAAAAGTTAAACCAAACATTTTGTTTTCTTTTGAAATTATTCTTAGAAATTTTTTGGCGCCAGTAATATTACTCAAGTAAACCTTTTTTTCTTCAATTATTTACAAAATGAATTAATTTTAAAAAATATTCCAAAATACAAGACCAAAACTGGGGGACTTTCCGACTAAATGCCAAATCTTATGTATTCAGGGTATATTTGTATGTTCGTTCCTCATTCCATTGATTTCTCTCCTCAATATACAAACAATTATTATTATTTTAATAAGACCGTTTTGTATCTTCATATCATTTAGCACCACAAACTGAAACTGAAAAAAAATATGAAGAAGCAAAATGAACAGAAATTAGAATAATTCTTATTTGAATCTCATTTTCCTATACCTAAATATATTTGCTTGAGATTTCAATTCAACCTATGAATACGTCTTTGACTAGCTATGAGCTGAACAGAGTAGAGCAGAGCTAAGCGTAAGGCAAAGCAACAAGCAATGGGAATGTAATTGCGCCAGATCGCGAGGGAAAATATTTTTCTAACTTTGCTTGCCGTGGGCATCTTTCCTGGTACATAATTTAGCACTTGCGATTTATTCACTTGTTTGTTGTTTTAATAATTTTCGATTCGTTTGTTATTCTTTTTACTTTTTTTTCTTTGGTTGGTGTTTTTGTTTTTGAAGTAAAGTCTATATGTATGTACATTGTATCTACCTACCTATGTAGATACATTATAAAATAGGTGTATAAATTCAATTTAGAAATAGAATTTAGAAAATAAAACAACAACAACAAGATCAAAATTTAAGAAAATAAAAATCAACAAAAATACTTTCAACAGTCAAAGATTTTATTGAATATTTTTAGAATTTGATTTGGTAGTTAATTTTTGTTTTATTTGGTATTTTCCGTTGCTAATATTCGAAGGAGGTGGATAAATTGTGGTATTTTGTTTGTTTAGTTTGAGCTTATCCATGAGATTTGAATTCTTTTTTCGTATTTTGGTGAAATATTGTTTTTGTTGTTTTTTTTGTTTGATTTTTTGTTTCGAAGTCGAAGTGTATAATTTTGTATTAAAATTTGAATGTTTGTTTTTGTTAGTAAAAAATATTAACACTTTAGGATGAAGGGATGTACATAATTGTCAGAATTAAATATAGAAGGTATTTCCTAAAGTCATTAATTTATTCAATATTTTAATGAAAACGGGGTATTTATTAGATAAGATACGTTTCTTTTCGTACTTTTTTATGTATGAAGAAGTAAAGTCCTCCAAAAGACAAATGGTACAATAAGGTTTGAGGTTAATCGGAGCTTATCAATTTTTTTTTAATATTTTCAATTATTACATGTAGATAGATAGTTAGATAGATAAAGTAATTTTATTTTCAATTAAATTTTAACAAAATCATATTTATGCGGTATTTAAAATTGAATTTGGCAATAACTTGTTTTAAGTTGTCTGTCAGGTTCAAAAAAACATATTTACTTTAATACAGCAAAGCTAATAAAGTTAATTGAATTCAAATCATTGAATTTTATTACCAAAATCAGTGTTCGGTTCGAAATGTGTTTCGCGCTTTACGTCCGATTTATGGTCTACATAATCGACCAAGTGAGCAAACAATTAATGCGATTGTGACCAAGTTTCGTACTCAGTTTAATTTATTGGACATTAAACCAACCACACGAATGCGTACAGTGCGTACAGAAGAAAATATTGCGTCTGTTTCTGAGAGTGTTGCTGAAGACCGTGAAATGTCGATTCGTCGCCGTTCGCAGCAATTGGGTTTGTGTTATTCGACCACATGGAAGATTTTACGAAAAGATCTTGGTGTAAAACCGTATAAAATACAGCTCGTGCAAGAACTGAAGCCGAACGATCTGCCACAACGTCCAATTTTCAGTGAATGGGCCCTAGAAAAGTTGGCAGAAAATCCGCTTTTTTATCGACAAATTTTGTTCAGCGATGAGGCTCATTTCTGGTTGAATGGCTACGTAAATAAGCAAAATTGCCGCATTTGGAGTGAAGAGCAACCAGAAGCCGTTCAAGAACTGCCCATGCATCCCGAAAAATGCACTCTTTGGTGTGGTTTGTACGCTGGTGGAATCATTGGATCGTATTTTTTCAAAAATGCTGTTGGACGCAACGTTACGATGAATGGCGATCGCTATCGTTCAATGCTAACAAACTTTTTGTTGCCAAAAATGGAAGAACTGAACTTGGTTGACATGTGGTTTCAACAAGATGGCGCTACATGCCACACAGCTCGCGATTCTATGGCCATTTTGAGGAAATGCTTCGGAGAATAATTCATCTCAAGGAATGGACCGGTAAGTTGGCCACCAAGATCATGTGATTTGACGCCTTTAGACTATTTTTTGTGGGGCTACGTCAAGTCAAAAGTCTACACAAATAAGCCAGCAACTATTCCAGCTTTGGAAGACAACATTTCCGAAGAAATTCGGGCTATTCCGGCCGAAATGCTCGAAAAAGTTACCCAAAATTGGACTTTCCGAATGGACCACCTAAGACGCAGCCGCGGTCAACATTTAAATGAAATTATCTTAAAAAAAGTAAATGTCATGGACCAATCTAACGTTTCAAATAAAGAATCGATGAGATTTTGCAAATTTTATGCGTTTTTTTTTTTTAAAAGTTCTCAAGCTCTTAAAAAATCACCGTTTAGTTGTATAGATTTTGGTAATTTAAGCCATTTAAGAAATTGAGGAATGTTGATCATTCTAGCATTTCGCTCCCTAGATAATGTTGGCGGTATCCTTTTAGAATGGGACAGACACCAACGAAGTGATACGTATTTTTTGTAGCATCTATATTGCAGTTAGTGCATATGCCTACAATATCATTACAAAAAGCTCTTGCGTTTAAGTTAAGAAGATCACATCTTGCTTTGAAGATAAGGTTTATCATGTCACGGGGGTTGTTATCTTCAAAGTAGTTTGGGACTTCAGAACAAAGAAGGTTGCAATATTCGTGACCTTTCCTGTAGACTAAACCCACATTTTTTCGGAAAGCTTTGGTAGCAGTATTTTATGCATTCGATTCCATTCTGAGCATGGAGCTTCGAGACCATGTCGAGTTTATGGAGTTTTTTGATGCAGCGAGACGTTTTGATAGGTGTTCAGACCATGACATGTTATAAGTAAAGATAACACCGAGATATTTATAATGGTTTGATATTTGTATCTCCCCACCGTTAAAGTATAATTTCTCAGCTGCCACCCTTCTGCCGCCGTTCCATTTACATTTATTTCAAAATTGTTCACGATGAGACTAGTTGGGAGTTCGCAGTGAAGGTCCTCAAGAAATAAGATGAATAATAAGGCACACATCCTTGCTTGACTCCTTTGGTGGTCTCGAAGAAGCTTGTTGTACTCTTTCCATTTCAAACTGTTACTGACGTGTCCCTGTATAGGGATCTTCAAACGGAAACCATTTTTGTTGAGATACCTCGATTTTGCAATTTGTAAAATAGTGCATTTCTATTAATGTTGTCAAAAGCTGCTGACAGATCGACGAAGAATGCATAAAGCTTTTTTCCTTGACTCAGTTGAAGCTGAATGATGCAGGATAGGTTGTAAACTTGGTCAACTGTACAATACTGACTTCGGTATGCTGCCTGGTATTCATTAAGTATTTGGTTTTCTTCAATCCAACTAGTAAGTCTATTTACCAAAATTGTTGTAAATATTTAGCATAGTGTGTCAAGAAAGGAAAGCCCTCGGTGATTTGAGGGAAGACTTGCATCACCTTAATTGTAAAGAGGGAAGATAATTGAATTCTTGAAGGATGATGGTATAGTTTCAGTATCAAATATATCTCTGAGCAGAATGTGAATCTCTTCTATAAATGTAGTACTAGAGTTTTTGTAAAACTCGTTTGGAATACCATCAATGCCGGGTGCTTTGTTATCTTTTGATGTTTCTATCGCTAAGATAACTTCATCCAGTTCTATTTTATTATCTAGCTCTTGTTGATAAATGGTTTCAAAATTAAGTAAAGGCATCGCAAATTGTCAATGTGCCATAAGCACATCTGCAGATATTTCTATGCCGTTTGTTGTTGATTCTCCACGAATTTCTCTAGCGATTCTGAACCATTCTTTTGATGAGGTTACAGATACAAGTTGACGTGAGATGTTTTGGTAATATTCATATTGTTTTGCTTTTAACAGGGCTTTGTATTTTTTGTTTGTATCAGCATATTTTAATCTGCTCACTTCCAGGTTGTCTTTTTTAAAGATTCTCAGTGCTTTTAGTGAATCTCACCTAGCAATATGACAATGTAAGTCAAAGCAAGGTTTCATTTTTTCGAATTTTATATTGTTTCTCACGACAAATATTCGTTGTTACGGCTGCATTGCGTTTAAATACAAAATCCAAACGCTTGCTATCAACAAACTTTAGCATAGGTAAAGGTAGCATTTGCATTGGAAAATTTCTTGTGATGTCTGCAGATGCCTTAAAAAAAAACAGAAAAATCACTTATGATTCCAACAGAGTTGTAAAATGGACAACAGTAGTCTATTATAGATGATCCTCTGCTTGACACAAAAGTAAACTCTCCATTTTTGTCACCAAAGCTTCTGCCACTAAGAACTGAAGAAATGTGTTGCAGTTTCTATCGGTTGTGGAATCTTTTGAACATCTTGAATCAATAATTGGGTGCTAGGATATTGCTTGGATGTCTATAAAACCAATTGTACCCGTTCTGACATTGAGATCACCTAATAACATGAAGTTTTCCGACCTAAGCTCATCAAAAAAAATTGTTAACCCATTAAAATCACTAATCCAATGGTTGCAGTTTAGGTAGCAATGCACGAAGTTGATTGTAGTTCCGAGAAAAGTTTCGCGCAGAATTGTAGTTCCATACAAATTTACGAAGTGTAGTTGATGCAAAGATTCTATACTCTTACTGAATCCAAACAAACATCCTCCCCTGGCTCTACCAAAGTTTTGATTTTTTGTTGCAGGAATCCATTGTAATGTAAAACCTTTGAAGAATTTTTCATAATTTTATATTTGGTCTGATATAATAAATGTTCCATATGAAAAAAAGATTTTGAATTTTTACATGTATATATATCATCTAAATTCTTAAGTATTTTTTATCAATTTAATATTTATTTTGAAAAATTTCAAATAGTAATATATTACTAATTGTTTCGTTATTTTTTTCAGATAAATTTGAAAATAGGTAAGTTTTTAAGTTTAAAAATTAAAATATTACTAAAATATTAATAAATATTTATTAAATAACATTCTTAAAATAAGTATATAAGGTTTTAAATGTGTGTATTACCTTCCTGCTCAAATTTATTTGGAACTGTACAAGACTGGGTTAGGATTTTTTAAGTTGAATTTTAAAAAGATGATGGAATTAATTCCAAGAAATAACTTTGAAGTAGACCAAAATCGTTCATCATTTGAGAAAAAAAAAAACTTAAAAATATGTACAAATAAACATAATTTGAAATTTAATAATCAAAATTGAAGCTGTTTTGGTTTTGGCGACATTTAAAGAGTTTGGTAATATTTTTAAAGTTTAATAGTTTGGGATACAAATCTGTCAACTGTTTCTATAAAAATTCTGTTTTCTTAAGATGATAGAGTTGAAAAAGAATTTTTGTAGATAGGTTAGATTTTTGTATTTATTATGTTTTGTGAAAAAAATAGGTCAAGATTTCTAATTTTTAACTTATTTTTTGGAAACATAAACTGTTCATTCAAGTTTTCATAAAATCTTACGAAATATCAAAAGTACCTTAGTTCGTAGTATAAGACTATTCGGACGTTTAAAGTATTTTTTACTTAAAGTTTTCGATTTGCGAAATCATTTTAATAGGATTCTTGATTCATACATAAATCATTCTGTTTTGTTTCAGTGTTGAGTGGATTAGAATTAACTTTAAGTAGATGGCTTTATTTGTTCATGGCTTTATTTGCGATTAACTATATATACATTGATACTATTACCTGGAAGTCCTTAAGAAGTATAAAATTCTTACTTTAAAAAATCAGACAAGTTACATTACTCTGTGATGCACCTCCATCAAATAACATTAATAACATTTTTAAAAACCAGCAACTAAGTGACTTGGGCAGGAAGCTTGGTGCACTTAAGCCCCTTACCATTGAATTCATTTACGATAAGACTTGAAATAAAATAAAATTTACAAGACTCTGTTTAAAGATATTTCCTGTATTCTAAAATTTAAAATTTATTTGTAAAAGAAAAAATAAGTTTTCAAAAACTAGAATGTTATTTGTTTTCCCGAAAAATCCTTAATTTTTTAAAATTTGTATTTAAAAATCGTTTTTTTTTTAACTTCCCATAGGAAGTTATTGTAATGGGTCCAATTTGTCAAATTGAAAATTTTGACATTTCTCGACGTTTCAAGGTCCCTAGTGTCGAAAAAAAAGATTTTTAGAAAGTACGTTCGCGACTTTTTTTTTGGTCGTCCATAGCTCTACAAACACTATAACAGTCCATAACTGCCGATCATCTCTAATGGAGATGGCGCAGCAGTTTAATATTCACCCATGCTGGGTGCCGGGCTATAGAGACATTCCAGGTAACTGTAAGGCAGATGAACTCGCAAGGAACGGTTCAGTACAGCCCATCCTACCACGTTTGGCAAGTACTGGCATACCAATCGCTACTTGTAAACTGCTACTAATGCAAGACGCTGCGAGGAGGGCAGGCACCAGGTGGACCAACATTACCACGTGTCAAGCCACAAAAAACATCTGGCCAACACTGAATTTAAAACGTTCAAGGTGCTTGCTCTCTCTAAGCAGATCGGATATAAGCTCGATAATAGGTGTCATAACCGGACACTGTCCAATAGGAAAGCACGCCACGAGACTAGGCGTATTCTCAAATGACTTTTGCAGAAGCTGTATGGGCGGGGAAGAGGAAGAAACGGTTCTTCATCTTCTCTGCACATGCCCTGCTCTAGCTCGAAAACGCAAGAATTACCTAGGAGAATTCTTCTTTAACGATCTAAACGATCTAAATCATGTCGGTATAATCAGCCTCTCACGTTTCGTAAGGGACTCTAGCTGGTTCCATTGAGCTTAGGAGGATGCCTCAAGATTCATGTGGTATCACAATGGGCCATTAAACTGGCCTAAGTGTGTCCGTTTCCATCTTGGACAGCCACTATAACCTAACCTAACCTAACCTAGCTCAAGAACAAATAGAGATATCGACTTCAAATGAATATTGTTATACAGAAAATAAAAAACAATAACGCTAGAGACTTGAATTAAATTTTATGTTATGAATTGTAGCGGATACCAAACAAATATATTTTTGGAGAAAAAACAACCAACTAACAGTTTTCTTATAAATAAAAAAACTGAAAAAATTATCTCCAAAATAATTTTTTTCAACGAAAAATAACGTTTTTAACATGTGGTAAAATGTTGATAAAAATTGAATTGACAGTGTAACATAAAAACCTAACAAAAAACATTGCTCAAAGTTGGCAAAAATTGAATTTCGACTCAAACATATTTTCAAAAGTTTTGGATTATGGTTTTAAGCTTATCTTATCTTATAAGAAATATTGTTTTAAACAAACGGTACAATTTTGAGAAAAATCGAATAAAAACCTAAACAAAATATATAAAAGTCGGTAAGGATTGATTTTCGACTCAAATAACTTTAAAAAATTTAAAAACCTAAAAAAAACATAACTAAAAGTTCGTAAAAATTGATTTTCGACACAAATATCTTTTCAAACATTTAAGATATAGGGTTCCAATTAGTTTTATCTCATAAAGAATATTGTTTTCAACATTTAGTATTTTTTTTAAATACAAAAATAAAATTATCAAAAAATAATATGCAAAATTGGTTGAAATTGATGTTCGGCTTTCGATATCTTGTGAATAATAGAAACCCTTGCCTTTAAATTAATTTCGTTCATCCAATTTGTATTTGTTTATATGTATAAGAAAAAAGAGGCTGGGATGCGACCCACACTGATAACTTACCATCCCGTCCGTCAATTAATCTTGCTTAAAAGTTTGTCTTTTTGTACTCGTATCAATTTTTACCAAATTTGCGTACTATTTTTTGTAGATTTTTTTTTATGAAAAAAACGGAATGTTGGATTTTTATATATAAATTACTGAATATCGAAAACAATATTTTCTGTGAAAATCGAAAATCAATTTTTACCAACTTTTTTAAAATTTGTTTAGGTTTTTAATTTTTTGTGCAAAAACTGTCAATTCGATTTTTTTTTTCAAAATTTTACTGAATGTTAATAACAATATTTTTTGAAAGATAAAAGTAGTTTAAAGCCGGAAAGCATTGAGTTTTGGACATATTAAATTTTACACTGTTTTTGATTTCTCATTGGACAGACATCATACGTTGCCGATATTAATATGAGAAGGTTGGAGCACTATCATCCAGGAAACAATTTAATCAATTAGAAGTCCCACACTAGGGATCATTTATAAAAATAAGGAGACAAAATAGAGACGTTTATTTTGTTAATGTTAGATTTCATCCCCTTCAATACAACTTAAATTGAAAGGTCCGAAAAGTAATTTCTAACAAAGTAAAAAAGATGTTTTTCAATATCAAAAGCACTTATTTTTGATAAGAAAGCTTGATGCTAAACTTTAACAAATCTTGGTGAGGTTCGCTAAATATTTCGGCCATATAAACCATAAGATCACCTGTGGTTTAACTGTTACGAAATCTAAGGAGCAGTTTCAAAAGTTGCTTACTTTTTAGAAAGTTTAGTAACAAGGTCTTGTCAAAATTGTATATACTTAAATGATGATAGTTTTGAAAGTCTATAGCCTCGATAATGCTTCCTGTTTTTCATCGTTAATACAATAATTTGCTTCTTCGTTCCAGTAAGTTTAGCCTTATCTTTTTTTTAAGGATTTTAAATTTCATATGAGCTTAATTCCATTAATTGGAGAAATTCAGCACATTTGTCTATAAAGTATAAATTAGTTGAAGCAACCATCCATAGAGAACTATGGTCTATTGGCTTACAACTTTCCACCATTTCTGTGTGCTAGGGATGTCAGGAATGGAGGGGACCTACAGTTTATATGCTAAATCCGAACTGCTTAATTGAGAAAGCACTTTTTATGACAAGAATTACTCTTGGGGGATTTTTCAATTCGTTGCAAGGAGCAGTATCCGAGAAAAGAATTGTAGGTCCGTGCCAGCTATTGAACTCAAGTTCTCTAGGATAACACTCCTACGCATTTACCATCGCGTCACGGGTATTACATTACATTTATCTATTAATAAAATAGAATTGACAAAGAAAATCAAGCCAGTAGCTTCTACTGTAAAATAGAAATTTTTCCTGAAAATTCGTGTCTGTCATCATTAACTGAAATTGGTCAGCATTGTTCTTAGAGAAGCACGAACCAATTATTCCACCCACCTGTAAATGAACAGTCAGATTTTGTGACTGAAAGGGTTTACACTTGATGATTACCATCAAATTCTTAAATTCTAGAAATCCCGAGCAATACTTCAAATAAATCACTTCACTACATGGCCACCAGTTAAAAAAGTGTTGCCAATACAAAGTTGGGTATCTCCCAAAAACACACCCCATAGACCTAATTTATTATTTCGAATGAAAGCAACTTTGCAATCATCCTGTTTTCAAACAAGTTCCTAGATGCATAATATACACTAATCTATCCAGTTATCGAAAAATCAATGTAACAATAAATCTGATATGCCACATTTGAAACCATAGTTCTCTGCAACTTTAAGTATTTGAAAACCCATATCAATAAAACTTGTTTTAGTCTCAGTAACACCTCTTTTATCTGAAAATATGTACGCAAACCCATAATTTTCACCTTATTCACCTCATAACCTTCCGATGAACATATTCTGTAACCATCATAACAAATAATCGCTTCATAACTAACTCAATTTCAGATAAACTATATAGGCCTTACGATAATCTTCTCTCTTCAAGTATGCTTTCTTCAAATGGCAACACAATCATATAAGATGCAACAAAAATTGCATTCCTCGCTTAACTGCTTTCCTCACTCAAAAAAACAACAACAACCACAAAACAAGCCTATCTGATGCATAGAATTTCAAAATTCAGGTCACTTTGAATGATCATTGCGCGAGCGATGCGCGAATAGGTTTAGAAGAATTATTTACAGTATACTACACCTTCCATAACGTCCAGATCAACATAATTATGCCAACAAACAAAAACAAACTCTCTTCGCCAGTCTCCAGCTTCCAGCCAGTTTGAATCTTTTTGATACAAAAATAAACCTCTCCTCATCATGATCATCATCGTAAAGAATCACAATATTTACCAGATCCATCATCATCATCCTAGAAAATGGACCAAACAAGACTATGGAAAGAGCAAATCTCTTACAACTCGCCACAATCCATTCGATTCAATTATAATTCAACAACAACCAATAATAAACTAGGCAACCAAATTAAAAGCAAATAAAGAATCCGAAGCGAAAAACCGGGCAGCAAGCAATATAAAGAGAAAAATATCTAACAACAAGAAAAAGACAATCGGAATGCAAATAGCTCGACGACCAAGACGATGGATTCTGATTCGGACTCAAGAATCTAAACGAGAAAAGCTCACATGGGTTCGTTCCTCTGTGTGCTAAGTGAGCAGAAAACGAGACTAATTCGATCCGACACATCTTGTGCGCCGCGCCGCCACCGTCGCTGTCACCACCGCACTGCCACTGCTGCGCCGCCGCACCGAACCGAACCGACCATAGCGGTGTGTTCTCGAAACCGCCAAAGCAGGTTTTCCCGACTATCCCACTCGGTTCTCACCTTTTGGCCATTTTCAATTGTTGACTCTATGACTGCGTACGCAGCCAATGGCAACAACAACAACAACAAAAAAACTACAACATCAAAAACCGTATTACGGTACAGCGAGGCATAAGGCATTCTCTAGCTCTAAGCTCCAGCTTTAGCACAAGAAACAAGCGCTCATAGTTCACTGACATTGTTCTACTTTCGGTTCGGTTCAGTTATGTTGAACCTGTCAAAAATGTTCTTCTATTATACCTTACCTACCTAACAAACATTGGGCCGGTCGGTCGGGTCGGATTGGATTAAATCGCATCGGAGCGGTACACAAGATGTTGGTCGAGTTGGTCTTGGTTGGTTCTTATGGTTCATAATAACGACTAACGACCGAAGACCACCGCCAATTCATTCATTCACCACACCATTGAGGCCATTCATACTAAATGTTTCGGCTTTTGAGAGGTTCTCGATGATACTCGAAGTGAACAGACTACCGAAGGGGCAAGGGGGAGCAGCAGTGGAAGTGGCGCAGGGTGGGATGGTGGATATCATAATAACATAGAACGAGGTGAGTATATGGAGTTCAAATTCGAGTCGAGTGCCATGAGGTGTAGAATGAAGCCAAACACAATAACTATGTTCATGTTCAGTTCAGGACCAAGAGAGTGGTATTATAAGCAGCAGCAACACGCTGCCGCCACCACCACCACCGCGCCGCCGCCGTTCGTTGCCGCCACCGCGCCAAAAGCCGCGGTATAAGACCTCTTTTGAGGTGGCTTAAATAGGCTCTTTCACTTCTAATGCTTTGTAGAAGTTTATCAAGTCGTCATAGTTCAGTCGAATGGCATAATATATCATCGGTTTGGATTTATTTTCTTGTCTTTGGAGTAGCGCAAAGCAATAACATGCACTTGAAACGGATAATTGGAAGTGTGTTTTAAGTAGTAGCGCAGCGCTGATGGTTTGCCTACTATATAATTGGTATTATTGAATTTGAGCTCCCTCAATAATAATATAAGAACAGATTGTCGATGAATTGGTTAATTCGGGAGTCTAATTCATTTTACAACTTAAGAAATAAGATATTGAAATAATAATTAAAAGGTAGCTGACAGCTATTTCATTGATTGGCGAGTTAGAATTAGATCAACAAAATTTAAAAAAAAAAATCAGTAATTAGTTGATTAGAGCATGATGAAATGCAAATATGTGCTTGCTGAAGAAGTGTTATGGTACTTAACTTTAACAGGGAAATGATTGGACCATTATTAAACAGTTCTAGGGAAGCCCTCTAAAATTGTTTTCAATAAAGTGGAATTGAAGAAATGGTCGGGATAATGGAAGAAACAGTGGTGTAGTTTTATATGTGGACTTAATTCATAATTTATCTTAAGATGAAAAAAGGATGATTTCTTATTTCAGAAACGATTTTGGTATTTGATGACATTTTTATTGTATGAACCAAAAATGCACAGTTGAAAAAAATCTGTCGTATGTTGAATTTTCGATTTTTCTATTGAATAAAACCAAAATGTATAGAAAAACGGCCAAAACCTATCTAAATGTTTTTTTGTTTTTTTGTATTAATTGCAGTTGCACAGTTTTCAAAGCTGAAGAGAGAATTTTGATTATTATTCATATTTAAAGGCGATGTAGAGCGTCTTCCAAAACACAAATGAAGAGGAATTTAATTTCTGTTAAAAGTCTTTTTTTACTAATGTTGAACAAAAAATGATTGATTCTTTGACGTCTCATTAAAATTTGTGTGATTTGTCTTAGTATTGAAATGACTATTTACTAGGTTCCCAAAATCAAATGAAATGAAATCGAATCGAGTAAAATTGTTTTCAGGTTTCTTTGTGGAAGAGAGTTTTAAAATATAGGACAAGACTGAAACAAAGCCGAAAAAGGAACTATTGTTTGCTCAAAATGTTGTTTCCTCAAATATGAACAAGAAGCAGAAAATTTCCCCGAATTAAGTCTATTTTAACAATTATCTAAGCTCCATTTTCTTTAAATAAAATTATTTTTTTTTTAAATAAAATTCTTATGTCGAAAAAAAACATGTATAATTGTATATATCTTCAAGTTTAGAAGTAATGTTTAGTGCTAATGCTAGAGGTCTAAGGTTCAATCCCTGGCTGAACCATCTAAAGTTTTTAATTCTTGTCATGAAAAGTGCTTTCTCTCCCTGACCCGACTCACCCACAGGAATTGTTAAGAGTTGTAAGGCACTTGGGCCTAGTTCTCAACGGACTGTTGCAACACCCATAGTCATAACTTAGACATAATGGACTGTCGACCTGTGTTAATTTCACTTTTTATTTATAAAGCGAGTATTGCATACGTAAAAGATTTCGAACTCAAGATTTTAATCCGACATGGCATTAAGATGATGATGATGATGTACTCGTCCCTACAGTCTGAACATTTAGATTGTTTTAAAATTATGGTGTTAAGCAGATTCGCTTTAGGGGTTTTTTAATTCCTTATTACTAAAAATAACAGTAGTCCCCAAACAAATTTGTTGGTAAAAATTTTAATTTTCTGAAAAAACTAGCCAGTAAATTTTTATTAAATATTCTCTAAAATTTTGTTTCTTGGCTTGGCTGTACGCAAACAATTATTTTAAGCTCATATTAAAAAAATATATACACAAAATTAATTAAAAAAATACTTATAACTTCCCATCCTGTATGATAAAATATTTTAACTTCAAATCTATTTTTAGTCATTAAACCATTTTTACAAATTTAAGTAAAATTTCTTAAAAGTTTTTATTAACTTCCCACGGGAAGTTATTGTAATGGGTCTGACTTGTCAAATTGAGAGTTGAATTAAATTGTATATAATATAATGTAACGTGATATCAAAGAAGTATACTTTTTGAAAAAAATACATTTAACGGTTTTTTTTATAAATCAAAAAAACTGAGAAAAAATGTGTCACCTCCAAAATTTAAGACTGAAATATAATTTCATCTCCAAAACAAGTTTGTGCAACGAAGAATAATGTTTTTGACATCTGATAAAATGTTGAGAAAATTCGAATTGACAGTTTTTTTACAAAAAATAAAAACCTAAAAAAAATTAATAAAAGTTGGTAAAAATTGATTTTGGACTTGAATATCTTTGCAAAACTTTGAGATATTGGCTTTAATTTACTTTTATCTTTCAAAAAATATTGTTGTCAACATTAAGTAACATTTAAAAAAAAAATCGAATTGACAGTTTTTTTTTTCAATAAAAACCGACAAAAAAAATAACAAAAGTTGGTAAAAAATGACTTTCGACTTTTCAAAAATTTGAGATAATAGCTCATTATTAATTTTGTTTTCGACATGGGAACATATTTTGAGAAAAATTGAATTGACAGTTTTTTTACAAAAATAAAAACCTAAAAAAAAAATTTACAAAAGTTGGTAAAAATTGAATTTCGAGTAAAATATCTTTTCAAAAATATGAAATATTAGCTTCAAACTAATTTTTGCTTTTTTTTTTGTTTTCAACATTCGATAAAATTTTGAAAAAAAATCGAATTGACAGTTTTTTTTACAAAAAATAAAACTCTAAAAAAAACAATACTAAAACTTATTAAAAATTTACTTTCGACTCAAATAGCTTTTCAAAACTTAAAAATATTGGCTTCAAACTTATTTTATTTCACAGAAAATATTGTTTTCGATATTCAGTAATTTTTATATAAAAATCCAACAGTCCGTTTTTTCATAAAAATAAAATCTACAAAAAATAATACGGAAATTTGGTAAAAATTGACACGACTACATATAGACAAACTTTTAAGCAAGACAAATCGACAGATAGGATGGGAAGTTATCAGTGTGGGTCGCATCCCAGCCTTTTTTTTGTTTTATTATCTGACAGCTAGACAAGTCTACCAACTTAAAAATAAAATAAAACAGCTGCGGATTAGCAACTGCGGATACGTTTTCCCAAAAAAAACGAATTTGGCTGCAGATAGCGATGCTAAAAAAACACGCCTATTGTTGCATAATATTTTTAAAATTGTGGCAGCAAGCTGCCTAGAAAAATTTAAATTACGTTCAAATCGCTTATGCGTGTTTTTAGTAACTATGAATGGAGTGATTGGAAAATGCATATTGTTCGAAACTATCCTCTTAAATTTCAAGATTAAAGCAGTTGTGAGTTAAAATGTTGAAACTGGACCTGAAACCTAACCCACTCAAAAGATAAAGACTGAAAATTAATAATTAGGGTTTAAAACTTAAGATTTAAAGTATAAAATAAACTTGTCCATCCCTAAAAAGTCTTGTTTGGGAGATATTAGTAGTAAGCAGACCAATCGTCCATTCTAAAACATTAATTGATGCTGATTCTTCACTTGATAGATCTTCTCAAAGGGGTTTTAGATTATTGAACTCAACAAAGTTTATTAAAATTGAAATAAAAACAAACAAGCAAATAAGAAGATAAATATACTAAATTCGTTGACCTAACTCTCAACATAATTGAATGGAGCAAACTTTTTAGATAGATTGGTATCTTAAAGAAATATTTACAAATCTAAACTAAGTCAATCCAGAATGATAGATTCATTCTTTTTTATGATCTTTTCTAATTCATTTTGTGTTCTTTCTTTCTTTCTTATGATTTAGCAAAATTGATGTGAAGAGCATATCATTTCAATTAAGTTATGGGATCGGTGTCCATTACCTACGAAGTAACCGATCAGTAGATATCTTTTTATACACAAACTAAACACCATTTCAAAACCGCAAATGAGGCTCGAAAAAAAAACACCGATATAGGCATTTTTCCATAATGTGCCCTCGGGAGGAATTAGAAAATAACGAACAAAAAAATCAAACTCGTTAATTTCTTAAAAGATATTTTTTATGAGTTCTTTTGCTTTGATTTTATCGATTTTATTTATATACATATAATTTTTTTCAAAAAAAGAAACAATATTCAAAACAATAATAATTGTATTGCGAGATGAGAAATTGAGTTGAAATGGTCAAAAACATTTGGGTTTTTTTGTTTTCAAATATATGGATATATGGTTTGGGTTAAATATTCATATCAAATCAGTTTTAACAAATTGTATTCAATTTATTATTTATTTGGTAAATAATAATGAATTTTTTATTTCTTTTTCTTAAATAAAAAAATTTGTGGGATGGCACGTTTTTCGAATTTAAGGTGTTTTAATTTTTGTAGGTTTGCCCTAAATTGCTTTGAGATTCTATTTTATACATATATACCTACATTGAACAATAATGATGAAGAGGTGTAAGAATTTTTAGTTGGACAATAAAAAATGTTTTAAGATAAACTTTTGTTTAATAGTTATGTGTTAGATGTTTATTGTTTTGATCTGGATATGTCATTAATCACTAAGATGTTTCTTTTTATTTTCATTTAAAAAACAACATAAAGTAACAAGAAAAAAAAACGTGAGAGATGCTAAGTGAATAGATACAAGCAGAATATTAATTGTTAGAAAGTCATAATATACCACAGAAGTTAAAAGCTTTAATTATTCATTCTTTCTTAAGAATTCTTAGTTAAAAGCTAAAAGGTTTAAAATTAGAGCACGTGAAGAAGAATATGGACTTTTTTTCAGAACTGAGTTTTTAAGTCATATAAAAATAAAATACACAACTTAATCAATCGAAATTCGGTTTTAGATAAAAATAAAAACCAAAACTGAATTTTAAATTTGTTCATATTTATGCATAGAGACATTTTTTATGAAAATTTACAAAACCGTTTTGAAGAAATCGGTCATTTTTAATTTTACTGAGTGCTTAAGGTTTTATGAATACCCTTATAATGACCAAACACAGTTCGAGTATTTAGGTAGGGAGGACAGGATTATAAATGGATATCGATGCTAATGTGTTTTGAATACCCTACACATTTTAATGAGTAAGAAATATTGAGCCTTGCAAAAGCTTGCATATTCGTGTAGTGCGGTTAAAGAAAGAACCTCTTTACTTCACAGTTCGTCTGAAATTGGGCTGATATTGGTGTGAACTGATCATTTTCACATATGTTCAAAAGAAGCTAAGCTTTTCTAATCAACATTTTGTTGATCATATTGATCATATCCCTTATTTTGTAGGACACACACATGCTCTTAATATAAAATGTAAGTTGGATTGTTTCAAGACAGAGCATTGTTTGTAAAAATATCGATAAAACAATGATAGGCATGAAACCTTTCGGAGATCGTCACTAGAAGCAAATGTCTCTGGTAATAAAAACGATCGGCTATAATTTTAAAAGCTCTTCTCTTTCAATTATATCCAAAAGACTCAAGGACCAGCCCAAATATGAGAACTATATGCGAGCATTTGGGGAGCTTTATAAGTTATAAATTCTACACTGTTTTAGATACCCCATTAAAAAATTCAGTCAAGATCAGAACTTAATAAGCTTATATAATATTACGCTGCCGTTAGTAGTTCACATTATCTAAAAAACGAATAAAAAAGCTGAGGGCACTGTCATCAGCGAAGCAATTTAGTGGGTTAAAAGTTTCAGGTCATTAATAAGAATATGGAATAATATCGGAGACTAAACAGAGCCCTGGGGCTCACCAGCGTTTATTTTTCTTGTATCAGATTTAAATCAGACATTTCAAATATTTTAATGCACAGCATTATTTCAAATGTTCTAATTTCCATTTTTTAATAAAAAAACTACGAAACTTATAAATTTTTGAGTCAAAATATTGTGATATAATATTTTTACGATTCTTTACAAATCTATGTAAAATACCGATTTTTTATTTCTTTAAAGTCGAATTTTAATTTTTCTCTAAAAAATTTTGCTTAAGAGTTAAAATCAAGTCATAGGAAAAAAGAAAATCAAGTAATTTTAATTGTAGAGATAGACACACGAACGAACATTCAGGAATAACTTTGCTAAGTTTGATTCAATTCCGCTAGTAGATCTGTATCTTTGCCAGCAATGTTGGTGAGGTTCTGCTTTACAGCCAGCTTTTAGCACCTGGTTTTTCCAAGCACGATTTACTTTTTATATGTTTGGATTAAGTGCGTGATTTTGACTGCGTAGAATGGAACTCACTGTGCGATTTGCAAACGGCAGCTTTTTGAGAGGCATGTTCCTATTAAAACCCTTCTCGTTAGGCATACGGCTCTACCTTGGCTGAATAGCGACATCTCTGTACAATGCACGACGAGACACCGCATACAGTCAATGGGGACGTTACAAACTGGAGCACTTCCACAAATTGTATTGCACACTGCGTAATCAAGTTGTCGTAATGGTCAGAAGGGCAAAAAGACTTTATTATGAAAATAAACTTGGTTCTTAACCTCTTGCAAAAAAATAATGGAAAAACCTGCGTGAAATCGGTATTGACAAAGAATCTTAAAAGCCTGTTGGTGACGTCGATTTTGATGCTCTCAACAAAAAGTTTACTTCCATGCCCTTAAACGTTGCTTCACCCGTTAATTTCCTTACTGAGGAGGAACCAACTGCTATCAACAGCTTTCTGAGTCTTATAAGAATACAAGATTGCTAAATCTAATGATTGTGGCCTGGACCAAATGGACCCTAAGTTCTTGAGACTACTGCTTCCTTATATAGTACGCTATGTAACCTTCATATTTAACAGAATATTGACTACTTTCTAGTTTCCTTTAGAATGACAGAAGGCTAAGATTATTCCCATACCAAAAAGTAAACAGGTACTCCTAGAGAATTTCGTCCGATTGTCATTCTTCCATTTCTTTCGAAGGTGTTTGAAAAAACTATTTTGAGCAGAAATATCTTATAACCAATAACTTATTAAGTACACGGCAGTCTGGATTTTCGATCTAAGCTTAGCTGCAAATCCGGCGTAATTTTTGTCACTGATGAAATAAGAATGGCAATTGACAGTGATCATGTTACATTGCTAACACTGTAAGATTATTTAAAGGCTTTTGATACTCTTAACCACTCAATTCTTTGTAGAAAGCTGCGAATTTAATTTGGTTTTTCTTTGGAGGCTTGGAGGCTTGTAAGCTTGTTCTTTTGTATCTCAGCGGAAGGCAACAATGCGTGATGCCCAATGATGCCTCGTCCACATTTTCCAATGTATTGAGTGGAGTGCCCCAGGAATCTATCTTTGGACCAATGCTCTTCTCACTTTACATAATTGATGTACCATAAGTTGCTAAACGCTGTTTAATTCATCTTTGTGCTGATGATGTGCAGCTCCTGATAAATCGACCTCTTGGGGTTAAAAATGATGCCGTAGGTTTACTTAACGAGGATCTT
The DNA here is from genome assembly GCF_945859685.1 of Eupeodes corollae. Taxonomy (NCBI): domain Eukaryota; kingdom Metazoa; phylum Arthropoda; class Insecta; order Diptera; family Syrphidae; genus Eupeodes; species Eupeodes corollae. The sequence goes on along the minus strand of NC_079148.1, from coordinate 129,732,687 downwards.
TTCCGCATTTCACAGTGATCAAAAAAGAACGATCTCCGCCTTAACCCCGTCAAATAAATATCCCTCCCCATCTATCGAAAAAAACTTTGATCTATCGGGTTTAAACCCGTTGAAAATTGACGACGAAAACTTTGAATATGTTGGCACTACTAAAAACTTAGGAGTAGTATTCAATAGCACTATCACTTGGAATGACCCCTTAATAGTGCAATTGGTAAAGTCTATGAAAGTCTCCGCCTTCTTCAAGTTACTGGAAATGTCATCCCAATCAAAACTAAACTGCTACTTGCTAAGGCACTTATACTACCAATTGAGCTGTATGGGTGTGAAATCTTGTGTAAAAAAGAGGCTGGGATGCGACCCACACTAATAACTTCCCATCACATCTGTCGATTTGTTTTGCTTAAAAGTTTGTCTATATGTACTCGTATCAGTTTTACCAAATTTGTGTACTATTTTGTGTAGATTTTATTTTTTATGAAAAAAAGGACTGTTGGATTTTTATATAAATATTACTGAATATTGAAAAAAATATTTTCTGTGAAATAAAATTAGTTTGAAGCTAATATTTCAAATTTTTGAAAAGATATTTGAGTCAAAAATCAATTTTTACCAACTTTTGTTAAATTTTGTTTAGGTTTTTAATTTTATGTATATTAGCTGTCAATTCGATTTTTTTTTCAAAATTTTACCAAATGTTGAAAACAATATTTTTTGAAAGATAAAAGTAGTTTAAAGCCAATATCTACAATTTTTGAAAAGATATTTGAGACGAAAATCAATTTTTACCAACTTTTATACATTTCGTTTTAGGTTTTTATTTTTTGTAAGAAAACTGTCAATTCAATTTTTCAAAACAATATTTCTTATAAGAAGAAATTAGTAAAAACTTTCATCTCAAATTTTTGAAAAGACATTTGAGTTGAAAATCATTTTTTACCAACTTTGGTAAATTTTTTTGTTGGTTCTTAATTTTTTGTACAAAATAACTGCCAATTCGATTTTATTCAAAATTTTACTGGATGTTGACAACAATATTTTTTGAAAGATTAAAGTAAATTTAAGCCAATATCTCAATGTTTTGAAAATCAATTTTTACCAACTTTTATTATTTTTTTTAAGGTTTTTATTTTTTGTTAAAAAATTGTCATTACGATTTTTCTCAACATTTTTCAAAAGTTTGGAAACAATATTTCTTATAAGATAAAATAAGATTCAAGCGTAAATTTCAAGTTTTTGAAAAGATATTTGAATCGATAATCTATTTTTACCAACTTTGGGTAATGTTTTTTTAAATTTTAATTTTTTATAAACAAACTGTCAATTCAATTTTTCTCAAAATTTTATCAGATGTCAAAAATATTATTCGTCGTTCACAAAGTTATTTTTGAGATGAAAACATATTTCAGTCGTAAAATTGTTGAGATGACAAATTTTTTTTCAGTTTTTTTTTTTATTTATAAAAAACCCGTTTAATGGATTTTTTCAAAAAATATACTTCTTTGATATCACGTTACAATATATTATATACAATTTAATTCAAGTCTCTAGCGTTTTTGGCTCGTAAGATATTTAGGGTTTACCAAAATTTTCACCTTTTTTTTCAAACTGCTATGTAAAAAAACCACCCACGCAATTTTCTTGAGAGCCCTTTCTGCATCTTTCTGCCTTATTATCTGTATAACAATATTTATTTGAAATCGATATCTCTTCTGGTTCTTGAGCTATGGACGAAGAAAAAAACGTTGCGAACGTACGGACGCACGTACACACGCACGCACAGACATCTTCTAAAAATCTTTTATTTCGACTGAAGGGACCTTGAAATGTTGAGAAATGTCAAAATTTTCAGTTTGACAAATTGGACCCACTACAATTACTTCCTATGGGAAGTTAATAAATAGCAATACAAATACGGACGTACGAACGTTCGTACACACGCACGCAAAGACATCTCTCTGAAAATCTTTGAATTCGACTCTAAAGACCTTGAAAGGTTGAGAAATGTCAACATTTTAAATGTCAATTCGACAAATTGGACTGATTATAATAATTTCCTATCGTAAGTTAATAAAGTCAAATGAAGACCTTAAGGTCATCTCATAACCTATTAGGTAACTGAGATACCATAATGGTTAGAACTATATCATGAATGTTGTACCTACCGCTACGTGATGTTTGATTCGAGCCTTAAAAACACAGTATTATTTATTCTTGTAAGTTTTAAAGGATAAGTATGTATATTTAAAAAATTTGAAGAAATACAGAAATTTTTATTTTAGATTCCAATTCAGGACAACGAATTCAATATTTAAATTTCTTTACTAGTGATATAAAATAAAATTATATATTTTTCCAATACTTCCGATCTCTATGTTCCATTCCTTTAACCGAATTATTCCGAGTGATTTTCAAAAATCCTCAACCTCGTAGTCTTTTTAGATGTTAAATTTTGTATTCTTACTCAAAAAATGTTCCAAAATCCTAAGAACTTGAGTCTTCTCTTTATGAAACCCAGTTGTAAATCACTTTCTATTTTAAACGCAGACTTGCAATTTACATTATCAAGGATCATTGAACTTCACCATGTAGACAAAAACACAAAGTCCTTGAGAATATTCCAGCAAAAATTCTCTCTTAAATACAAAATAAAATCGTGCAATCGCCATATAATAATATAGTCTTGCCGACAAAAGCTACAAATTAATAAATCCAATCACGTGTGACAAGTTGCAAACACCACGATCACACCACCATCGCTCCACAGAATGAGTGTCACGAAAACAATACAAACAAAAAAAACGCAACGCAACAACAATACGAAACAAAAAAACGCAAGTGACATTAACTTACGCGCATTCCATTAGCATATGGCGAAGTGCGCACAATGCAATGCGCACCATTCCGTCAACATCACAACGGGAAAGAATCCATCAACTTGGCTAAATGGCCACTTTCCATCATAGTAGCGCCCTCTCTTTCCGGTCTAGAGCCATACCGTCAGTCGTCCGGCATTATGGATTAAATATTATAATATCACCATAACATACTAAATGAATCCACCGGCCGGCTGCCGGTCAACCATTGACCATCGAGCAAACGACAGCCCGGCCCGCCCGCCGCCGGCCGCGCCGCCGCCGCCTTAACTTCTCAATTAATAAATTTAAAACCATAAAAACTACATCTAATTTATAATTCATTTACAATTAAATGACATAAATGATATGTTTCGGTGATAACAGAATTACGTTTTAATATTTATTGCGCTATTTTATAGTTAAGCATATAAATTCATACATACATATTTTCTGCTTATTTATTTTAATTTAATTTAATTTTTTTCTTTTTCTTGTTGTTTTTTGAGTAAAAATTTCAAGTTTTTAGTTAAATTAGCATGACGGCTGACAACAAATTTGTTTGGGTGATGGGCAATCATCTGTGACACGAACCAGAGTAAAATCCAAAAAAGAAAAGACAGACCGGCCGGTATTATCCGACGGCGGCGGTGGTGGTTATGGTGATGGCGGTGGCGGTAGCGGTGGCCAAGCCGGGCCGGGCTGGGCTGGTCCGGGATTCTGTTGGTATAGTTTGCGATGATGATCAGAGGCGCGATTAAATTGTCGTGTTGTGGTCGTTTCGCTGTCGGCAATGTTGTTCTTTTATTCTGACTTTTAAATGACAGTTGTTGTTGTTGTTTTCTTTGTTTTCGTACATTTTCGTTGACAAGAAAAAGAGATTGAAATGAATTTTATATGAACTTAGGGAGTAATAGTCAACAAGGTTAAGTTGAATTTCATAGTCCACGGAAAACTTGTAAATTACAAATAAGTTTGACAGTTGATATTATTTTGACAGTTTTTACCGTTCAAAATGCAAACTGAGTTTCATATTTTCTCATGAAGTGAAGTTTTCTTGTTGTAGTTCATAAAGAAAACGGTTTATTGATAAATTGAGTATTTTACAATAGTTTTTCATGGGAAAATTGAACACAACTAACTTGTAGTCTACAATAATTTTATAAATGTAATTCGGCAGGATTTGCATGAATTTTACGTTTAGTCCATCTTAAATTTAATACAAATATATTGAGATCCTTTTCCAAAAATTATATTCTACAACCTGCAACACAACTTCCCAAACTATGCCAAGAGCTTATCATTTTATAGCCCTTATGTTTTAGGGGAATTTCGGGTGTCTCCCTGCAGACAAAAAACACGGTGTGATGATGTCCAACAGAGTCCGTGTCATGCCATGATATAAACCTTATAGCATTCATTCCGTACGAATATATATCATAGCGAAATTCTAATGTTAATTTGTGTTTTGACAGGGCGTGGTATGGGAATGTCAGCGGAAAAATGCTCGTAAATAATGCCACGAGCACATATCCAGAGTGATCGCACGTTATGATCGCGATGTGACCTTTTTTTTGCTGTTTATTGTTTTTTAATTTTTTTTTTGCTTAGCAAGCAAACAAATTATTTAAAAAAAAAGATGAAGAAATGATTTATTGCTATAAATGGGATATTTGTAAAAACATCCATATAAACATATCCAACTATAAATATACATATGTATGTATTTGGAATTTGGTTTGCGGTTTTGGGATTATATTTAATTTTAAATTAATTAAGTGGTCACTTTAAATTATTTAATCGCATGAATAGATGAGGGATGGGTTCGTCTTGATTTTATTAGATTGTGAACTTTTGACGTATGACTTGCGAAACTTATACATCATGTATTTGGAATAATGAGTTGTGTCATTTTTGTGTGTGAATATTTTTGTTTTAAATAAAATCTGGACATTAATTCAAGATTGAGGCTGATTTTTTCAAGATAATTTTATTGCAAATTGCTATTTGTTTGTTATTGTTTTTTTTTTTTTTAATTTAGGTCGATATAACAGAAAATTCTATTTTATATCTTGACTCGAAAAATGAAGTCGACAAAACTTATTCCAGTAGATAGTGTTGTAATGATCGTGGTCAAGGTTAGGTTAGGTTAGGTTGAAGTGGCAGTCCCAGATGGAAACGGACACACCCAGTTTAATGACCCATTGTGATACCACATGAATCTTGAGGATTCCTCCTAAGCTCAATGGAACCAGCTTGAGTGCCTTACGAAACGTGAGAGGCTCATTATACCGATATGATTTAGATCGTTAAAGAAGAATTCTCCTAGGTAATTCTTGCGTTTTCCAGCTAAAGTCATTTGAGAATACGCCTAGTGTCGTGGCGTGCTTTCCTATTAGACAGTGTCCGGTTATGACACCTATTATCGAGCTTATATGCGATCTGCTTAGAGAGAGCAAGCACCTTGAAAGTTTTAAATCCAATGTTGGCCAGATGTTTTTGTGGCTTGACACGTGGTGATGTTTTTCCCTTCCTCACAGCGTCTTGCATTAGCAGCAGTTTACAAGTAGCGATTGGTATGCGAGTAATTGCCAAACGTGGTAGCATGGGCTGTACTGTACCGTTCCTGGTGAGTTCATCTACCTTACAATTTCCTGGAATGTCTCTATGGCCCGGCACCCAGCAAAGGTGAATATTAAACTGTTGCGCCATCTCCATTAGAGATGATCGACACTTGTGGGCTGTAATAGAGTTTGTAGAGACAGAGTCCAGAGATTTGATAGCGGCCTGGCTGTCAGAGAAAATTTGGATATCAGATGTTGATATCACGTTTTCTTTGAGCCAAGACAAGACTTCTTTAATCGCCAAAAGTTCCATCTGATATCACGTTTTCTTTGAGCCAAGACAAGACTTCTTTAATCGCCAAAAGTTCCGTCTGTAACATGCTACAATGATTGAGAAGGCGGAATGAGAGACTTAATTTCAGTCGTTCAGAGTACACACCTCCACCAACCCCTTCTTTTGTTTTTGACCCATCTGTGTAAAAATGGATTGACTCATCCTCCAAGAATGTATTTTTCTCCCAAAAAGATCTGGTAGGTATAGAAATCTTTAAGTTTTTGTCGAATTGCAGTTGGGGGATTGTGTAGTCTGTGTGCTTTGGAATTGATTCTAAGTACCTTAGAATTACGGAGTGGCCAATGTTGCTGTTAGTCTACTGCAACGAAGCTTTGAGGCGAATAACCGAGCTTGCAGCTATTTGTCTGATAAATATGTGAAGAGGTGTAAGGTAGAGCAAGGTGTCCAGTGCCGCAGACGGGGTCGTGCGAAGCGATCCGCTTATACATAGGCAGGCTGAACGTTGGACTTTATTTAACTTATCTCTGTTTATACCTTTCTCTAAAGCAGCCCACCATACTGCCACACCGTACGTTAAAATCGGTCTGATTACCGATGTGTATAGCCAATGCGTGATTCTGGGTTGTAAACCCCATTTATTACCAATAGCTTTTTTGCAAGAAAAGAGAGCTACAGTAGCTTTTTTGATTCTTTCCTGTACGTTTCCAATTTAGTTTTTTGTCTAAAACAAGAACCAGGTATTTAGCCTCGTGTGAGAATTTGAATTTGATTCCTTTAATATAAGGAGGGTTTAATGGAATTTTGTATCTCCTCGAAAATAAGACCACAACGGTTTTGTGTCTGTTGACATCCAGTCCACACCGATCAGCCCAAAGTATTAGTCTGTCCAAGACATTTTGTAAGAGCTCTTTTAGGATATTAAGATGCTTTCCTGAAACTGCTATTGCAACGTCGCGTCGTCCGCATAGGCAATCACTCTGAAACCCTCCGCATCCAGACTAGTTAGGATTTCATTCACCACTAGGTTCCAGAGGAGAGGGGATATAACACCACCTTGCAGTGTCCCTCTACTAACGAATCGTCTGCTAGAAGAGTTGCACAGCTTTGAGTTAATTATTCTGCTAGTAAGCATTAAATGAATTTACTCCTGAAGCGAATTTCTACATTTAGAGATGTTAGTGCAGATGTGATTGCAGATGTGTACACGTTGTTAAAGGCACCTTCGATGTCAAGGATAGCAACCATAGCAATTCTTTATGATGGAGGGAATGTTCGATGGTGCGTACTAAAGTGTGTAACGCTGTTTCCACCGATTTACCTTTACAATAATAATGTTGAGACGAAGACTGAAGTCTTGTATCGATACGTGCCCTTAAATGGATATCAATCAATCTTTCCAGGGTGTTAAGAAGGAATGATGATAGACTTATAGGTCGTAGAGGATTGTCTTGGGAGCATTTACCTGCTTTAGGTATAAAAACAAGTTTAACTTCTCTCCATGCCGAGGGAACATGGACCAGGTAAAGACAGCTGGTAAAAATTGCCTCAAGGATTGGTGCAATTTTATCAGAAGTCTTTTGTAATTCGGCTGGTATTATTCCACCTAGTCCTGCAGCTTTTAAATCGTGGTCAAACAATACAAATATTTTCTTTTAATATTAAGTAGTCCTATCCTCTTTTAAAAAGCTTATGGTACACATAGGCGTATACGTACTATTTTTCGTATTCATAAAATGAAAATCATTCATACAGGAATTACGATACAATTCGGAGAAATAATGTAACAGTGACAGAGGTTCAAATACTTACTTACTAAGGTCTTCAGACCTGTTAAGTCATTGGGCCTCAACTACGCCTACGCGCCATCGCTCTTCTTTCTTCTTGCGTGAGCGGATTCGACTGCATTGTTTGGCCTGAAAGCAGTCGTTACCTTTTCGAAACGTATGTCCAATCCATTCTTAGTGCCTTAATTGCGCCAACTATCCCATTTTTAATAGGAGTTGCGGTGCGAATTCAGGGATTAGTTTGTTCAGGCAGTTCAGAAGGAATCGACTGCACGTTGGTTGCAAAAACTCGGTTTCAGGCCCATAAAAAGTGCTCTATCCATATTCTGATTTGCTCATCCACCGTCTAATTCTCTCACCAGTTATTGCTTTGAGCTGTGTGCACCGATCAGCTCTTTGGTAAAAGGTACTGCTGTCGCATCTAAAGCATCTTCTGCTTCTTGCGCCAATGCGTTGATGTAGCTACGCTTGTCACGGCCCACACCGCGGTGAATCTTTTTTTTTTTTTTTCATGTCGTACGAGGACTCCAGCTCATTTCTTTCTTCTTCTTGTGCAGCAGTTATTCGAGCCCTTAACAGTTTGCGTTCGTTGATCCTTGTCCAAGATTCTTCTAAAAGCGAAGTGTTGTTGCTTACATCTTTTCAACCGACCATTCTGTCAGCACCCGAAATGAAAACATTTTTCACAGCATTCCAATATTTTTCGATTTCGTCATGTACTTTGCTGCTGATTGCTCTCATTTAGTGAGACAGGGATCCTTTAGTCTGGCGATGTTGAATGTGGGGGGTCGTGTTATTCCGTTGGATCTTCGTACTGTAGCTGTACGTAATCTCAAGGTAGGTATCGTTAAGTGGTAATATTATTACGCTGTTTGTGTGCAAACATAGTGCCACCAATCACAAGGCAATTGGCGTTGCAGAATTCAATGAACCTCTCACCATTATCATTGCAAATTGGATTCACCATGAACACCCATCACATGCCTTAGCCCGTTGTTCTTACTGCCAACCTTAGCATTGAGGTCTCCCATAACCAAAATAATATCTGCGTGGGGGTGTTGTTGTAGGCGGATCCTAGCTTTCTTTCTCTTCATCAGGTACGAGCTCCGTCGTCGGGGCGTAACACTGTATAATGGTGAAGGGTCGTACTCTACTCTGAAGCCTAGCTTTGATAAGCCTTTCCCCAAGGGGCTCCCACGAAATCAGGCTTCTGATTGTCTTTTTGTAAGGAATAACCCTACTGGAGCTTCTCGAGCGTTTCCTGGATCATGACCAGAGTAGAGCAGTACAGTGTAACGTGTCAGTGACTTGTATTTGCCGATCCTAACCATCGCACTTCGTTTAACCCCAAGGTATCTTTCCTGTACCGCATTAATTCTCTGTCTAATTGGAAGAATATGGCATCGTGCGTACCTTCTCTTCCTGCGTCCAGATGCGTCATCAAGAATAAACCTTAACGGATGGAAAATATGCACAAGGGTAACATTCCTATAAATGCTGTTTTTAGTGGATATAATATGATATAAGAGTAATATTCGTGGCGCGATGGTTATTGCGTTGGACTGTCGTGCTGTAGGTCTTGGGTTCAATCGTTATTGTGTCACCCAAAGATTTGTTTACACTTTACTGCATCTTACGATACCAATTACCAATAGCTTTTTTGCAAGAAAAGAGAGCTACAGTAGCTTTTTTGATTCTTTCCTGTACGTTTCCAATTTAGTTTTTTGTCTAAAACAAGAACCAGGTATTTAGCCTCGTGTGAGAATTTGAATTTGATTCCTTTAATATAAGGAGGGTTTAATGGAATTTTGTATCTCCTCGAAAATAAGACCACAACGGTTTTGTGTCTGTTGACATCCAGTCCACACCGATCAGCCCAAAGTATTAGTCTGTCCAAGACATTTTGTAAGAGCTCTTTTAGGATATTAAGATGCTTTCCTGAAACTGCTATTGCAACGTCGCGTCGTCCGCATAGGCAATCACTCTGAAACCCTCCGCATCCAGACTAGTTAGGATTTCATTCACCACTAGGTTCCAGAGGAGAGGGGATATAACACCACCTTGCAGTGTCCCTCTACTAACGAATCGTCTGCTAGAAGAGTTGCACAGCTTTGAGTTAATTATTCTGCTAGTAAGCATTAAATGAATTTACTCCTGAAGCGAATTTCTACATTTAGAGATGTTAGTGCAGATGTGATTGCAGATGTGTACACGTTGTTAAAGGCACCTTCGATGTCAAGGATAGCAACCATAGCAATTCTTTATGATGGAGGGAATGTTCGATGGTGCGTACTAAAGTGTGTAACGCTGTTTCCACCGATTTACCTTTACAATAATAATGTTGAGACGAAGACTGAAGTCTTGTATCGATACGTGCCCTTAAATGGATATCAATCAATCTTTCCAGGGTGTTAAGAAGGAATGATGATAGACTTATAGGTCGTAGAGGATTGTCTTGGGAGCATTTACCTGCTTTAGGTATAAAAACAAGTTTAACTTCTCTCCATGCCGAGGGAACATGGACCAGGTAAAGACAGCTGGTAAAAATTGCCTCAAGGATTGGTGCAATTTTATCAGAAGTCTTTTGTAATTCGGCTGGTATTATTCCACCTAGTCCTGCAGCTTTTAAATCGTGGTCAAACAATACAAATATTTTCTTTTAATATTAAGTAGTCCTATCCTCTTTTAAAAAGCTTATGGTACACATAGGCGTATACGTACTATTTTTCGTATTCATAAAATGAAAATCATTCATACAGGAATTACGATACAATTCGGAGAAATAATGTAACAGTGACAGAGGTTCAAATACTTACTTACTAAGGTCTTCAGACCTGTTAAGTCATTGGGCCTCAACTACGCCTACGCGCCATCGCTCTTCTTTCTTCTTGCGTGAGCGGATTCGACTGCATTGTTTGGCCTGAAAGCAGTCGTTACCTTTTCGAAACGTATGTCCAATCCATTCTTAGTGCCTTAATTGCGCCAACTATCCCATTTTTAATAGGAGTTGCGGTGCGAATTCAGGGATTAGTTTGTTCAGGCAGTTCAGAAGGAATCGACTGCACGTTGGTTGCAAAAACTCGGTTTCAGGCCCATAAAAAGTGCTCTATCCATATTCTGATTTGCTCATCCACCGTCTAATTCTCTCACCAGTTATTGCTTTGAGCTGTGTGCACCGATCAGCTCTTTGGTAAAAGGTACTGCTGTCGCATCTAAAGCATCTTCTGCTTCTTGCGCCAATGCGTTGATGTAGCTACGCTTGTCACGGCCCACACCGCGGTGAATCTTTTTTTTTTTTTTCATGTCGTACGAGGACTCCAGCTCATTTCTTTCTTCTTCTTGTGCAGCAGTTATTCGAGCCCTTAACAGTTTGCGTTCGTTGATCCTTGTCCAAGATTCTTCTAAAAGCGAAGTGTTGTTGCTTACATCTTTTCAACCGACCATTCTGTCAGCACCCGAAATGAAAACATTTTTCACAGCATTCCAATATTTTTCGATTTCGTCATGTACTTTGCTGCTGATTGCTCTCATTTAGTGAGACAGGGATCCTTTAGTCTGGCGATGTTGAATGTGGGGGGTCGTGTTATTCCGTTGGATCTTCGTACTGTAGCTGTACGTAATCTCAAGGTAGGTATCGTTAAGTGGTAATATTATTACGCTGTTTGTGTGCAAACATAGTGCCACCAATCACAAGGCAATTGGCGTTGCAGAATTCAATGAACCTCTCACCATTATCATTGCAAATTGGATTCACCATGAACACCCATCACATGCCTTAGCCCGTTGTTCTTACTGCCAACCTTAGCATTGAGGTCTCCCATAACCAAAATAATATCTGCGTGGGGGTGTTGTTGTAGGCGGATCCTAGCTTTCTTTCTCTTCATCAGGTACGAGCTCCGTCGTCGGGGCGTAACACTGTATAATGGTGAAGGGTCGTACTCTACTCTGAAGCCTAGCTTTGATAAGCCTTTCCCCAAGGGGCTCCCACGAAATCAGGCTTCTGATTGTCTTTTTGTAAGGAATAACCCTACTGGAGCTTCTCGAGCGTTTCCTGGATCATGACCAGAGTAGAGCAGTACAGTGTAACGTGTCAGTGACTTGTATTTGCCGATCCTAACCATCGCACTTCGTTTAACCCCAAGGTATCTTTCCTGTACCGCATTAATTCTCTGTCTAATTGGAAGAATATGGCATCGTGCGTACCTTCTCTTCCTGCGTCCAGATGCGTCATCAAGAATAAACCTTAACGGATGGAAAATATGCACAAGGGTAACATTCCTATAAATGCTGTTTTTAGTGGATATAATATGATATAAGAGTAATATTCGTGGCGCGATGGTTATTGCGTTGGACTGTCGTGCTGTAGGTCTTGGGTTCAATCGTTATTGTGTCACCCAAAGATTTGTTTACACTTTACTGCATCTTACGAGGAATTGAAAATTATAAAAGAGTTAGTCTTGTCATTTAAAATGCTTTCTCCAATTAGACGTTCGTATTCGGCATGAAAATTGTAGGTTTCCTTTATAACATTGCACGTAGACAGGAACTATTGAGAGTCTTAAGTCACTAAGTCATGGTTGTCTACGAGCTGTTGAGAAGCATAATTTATTTATTTTTACTTTGGTACTCGTATTGATTGCAATAAATATATTTTTTTTAATATGTAGTTTTAAGGACAGTGAATTTTTTATAATTAATTACATCGGATTTTTCAATAACAGCGCCACAAAAGTTTTTTTTTTTAAATGAAACAAAAACGGTTTTGGATATCAATGAAATTCTTTATTCTCGATTTTTTTACGTGGCCACCATAGGCACGCTTGCAGGAGTTATACGTTTGATATTAGTACGAAGTTCATCGATTGTCGCATACGCCATATATTTAACGTAGCCTCACAGGAAATAATTAAACGGCGTCAAATCGCACGACCCAGATGGCCAAGCGACTGGATCATTTCGTGAGATAACACACGTTCTCCAAACTGGGTTTGATTGTGACATTCGCTGTATGGCTTGTGGCACCGTCTTGTTGTAACCACATGTCTATCAAGTCCATATAATCCGATTGGCCAAAAAAATATTCGGTTATCATTGAACGGTAGTGATCTACATTCAGCCGCCAGCCCAGCAAACAGTATTTTTTTCGGGATGCAATGATGATTCATGGAGTACGCGTGGATTGCTGGATATTTTTAATTTTTGAAAAGCTATTTGAGTCGAAATTAAATTTTTACCAAGTTTTAGTATTGTTTTTTTTTAGAGCTTTATTTTTTGTAAAAAAAACTGTCAATTCAATTTTCTTCGAAATTGTATTGAATATTGAAAACAATATTTCTTTAGATAAAATTAGGTTGAAGTAAATATTTCAAGTTTTTGAAAAGATGTTTGAATCGATATTCAATTTTTACCAACTTTGAGTAATGTTTTTTTAGGTTTTTATTTTTTATAAAAAAAATTGTCAATTCGATTTTTCTCAAAATTTTATGTCAAAAACATTATTCTTCGTTGCACAAAATTGTTTTGGAGATGAAATCATATTTTAGTCTAAAAATTTTGGAGATGACATTTTTTTGTTTAGTTTTTTTTTGATTTATAAAAAAAAAACCTTGAATGGATTTTTTCCAAAAAATATACTTCTTTGATATCACAATTTAATTTACTATATACAAATTTATTCAAGTCTCTAACGTTTTTGTTTCGTAAGATATTTAGGGTTAACCAAAATGTTCACCTTATTTTCAAACTGCTAGGGTAAAAAAACCACCCACGCAATTTTCTTAAGAACCGTTTTTGCATATTTCTGCTTTATTATCTGTATAACAAAAGTTATTTGAAATCGATATCTCTTCTGGTTCTTAAAGTACGGACGTACGAACGTACGTACACACGCACGCATAGACATCTTTCTTAAAATCTTTTATTTCGACTCTAGGGACCTTGAAACGTCAAGAAATGTCAAAATTTTCAATTATATTAAATCAGAAACTTAAAGTTTCAAAACCACTTTTTACTGGACCCTTATCTCACCTTCAGCACAAACCATGAGTCGATTTTCTTCAAATTTGGAAAATAACGTTTTGAGCCGATTCGCCTTAAGCGAATAATACAAAATGCTTAATCAAAAACAAGAATTTTCTCAAACACAAATCAATTGATTATTTTATTAATTTTCACTTAAACTTCTATTCTTAATTTGGTTTCTTTTTGGTACAAGTCATAAATTCGTTTTTTTTTTTTGAAATTCGAAGTCTTACAAATTAACGAAATTAAAATGTAAAAATTGATATTTTTACAAATTCCTTACTTGAAAGTGTTTATGAGTTTGTTCCAAAAAATAAGAAGCGACAAGAACAAACTGTTCTTTCACAGTACATTTTTAAATTAATTAGGCTAAGATTAAGAAGTCAGTGGAAAAGATACAGACAGAGAAAATAATTAATGAAATGAACTATTAAAACACGATAATGATTCCTTGCTTATAACTATTGAAGTAAAGGCAGAAGTTTTTGCAAACTCAGAAAACAACACAGTAAATAAGTCTAACAATATTTTCAATAAGCCCTTGTTAACAAATGTTTAAGTTTCAAACGCAGATATCTTGTGAATATTTCAAAATATGCGTAACAATAAAGCAACAGGAATAGACACTCTCAAAAACTCGTATTTTAAAGAACTCATTGGAGTTACTTTAATATGCTTATAGGTACAACATTTTCCAGCTACATATATGGAAAAATCGAAAAATGAACCGAATTGAGCTATCGTCCAATAAGTCCACTCACTAAACTTTTATATTAGAAAATTTTTTTAAAATAAAACTTGTCGACTTTCTTGAGACCTCAAATGTCATTCTGCTCCTAAGAGAACCGTTTGGCAATACGAGAAAGCGCTGATATAATCACATGTTTGATTCTACATTAAATGAGAACTTTAATCCCGAATAGGTTTAAAAACATCAGACCTAAGGAAAACGCATGGTTCGATGCGAGCTGTAAAGAGGTCATTAGGGTCAAAAAGGTTAGTTTCCATTGTTTTAAAGCCAATCCAAATGAGGAAAACAGGAATAAGTTCAAGTAAGCCAGGAAGGCCTGCAACCCAATATTCGACGTACCAAATTTTTACATTACCAAAAATTACGGCAAAAAATACTACAATGTCCCAGAGGCAGTAAAATTGTTGGTCATTTGTAAAAAAATATGAGGAATTCTTCCTACACTCGTTGACACTCCATTTGTTAGCTCTTTAGAAGAAGCTAATCTCTTTGCAAGGCAGTTCACCGCCAATCCTACACTGCTAGTGAGTGTTATGAATCCGCCTGTGCTTAAGTGAGTAAATGATTCTATGGTGCAAATATTTTTTCGCACTCGTACTGTAGCGAGAGTCCTAAAAGATCTTAAAATACATAAATCGTCTGGATGGTATCCCCATTATTGTTTTAAATAGGTGCTCCTTAACGCTGGGAAAAACCACGTAAGCTTTTTCATCTGTCTTACTCCTCAGGTCTCGTTCCAAGCGGATGGATAATTGCATTTGTCTAGCCTATTTTCAAAAAAGGCGAATCTTCCTCACCCTCTAATTTCCGACCCATTGCACTTACGTCCCTTCTTTCAAGGTCATGGAAACGCTGATTAATTATCAGCTCAAGAATTATCTCGAAGATCGAAAGCTTCTTAATGACCGAAAATACGGCTTTCGTAGCATCTCACCGTCCATCTCATGGCCCATCTCACCAAACAGTGGAACAGATCTTTGCATAGTTTTGGAGAAAGTAAGATTATTGCACTTGATATTTCAAAAGCATTTGATAGGATTTGGCATCAGGCTCTCTTATCAAAAATGCGTGCTTTCGGTTTTCATGAATCCCTCTTTCATTGGATTAGTAGTTACCTTTCGGATCGTTCAATACAATTTGTATTGGATGGATTCAAGTCTGAAAACTAAAAAGTAAATGCTGGTGTGCCCCAGGGCGCTGTTCTAACTTCAACACTCTTTCTCATTTTTATTAATGATCTTCTGTCTGCAACTTCTAATCCAATACATTGTTTCGCTGACGATAGTCCTCTTAACTTTTCATATTCATTTTCAGAAATATACAAATACAACATCTCGATATTCTCGGTAGGTGTATCACCAACCACCTTTTGTAGAACGATCACATCGCCAAAAATGCAGCAAGATGTTTGAGTTTTCTAAGGCGATGCAAGAAGTTTTTCTCCCCCTCTGATCTTGCTGTTATCAACAAAACTTATAAACGTCCAAAGCTTAAGTATAACTCCCATCTCTGGGCTGGTGGTCCTGCAACTTTTTTAACCCTTTTGGATAGTATTTAACGTAGAGTATTTAAATTTATAGGTGATAATATCATCATAAGGTCATTTACTTCGTTTGCACATCATCGTAAGGTCTCGTGTCTGTTCCTTTTTTAATGTTATTGTAACGTCTTATGCTCTAGTGAAATAGCCAGTTGCATTCCTCCCCTTAAACAGTTCAACCGTAATACTCGCGCTTCTAGGAATGCTCATCAATATACCCTCGAGCCCAACTTCAGTCGTACTGTCAAATACAGAGATTCGTTCTTAAGCTGTACTATGCAAATGTGGAATGCCTTGACACACTATGTCTTTCCCAGCTATTGCAATATTCAGGAATTCAAAACCAATGTGCACCGACATCTCCTTTCAACCTCTCTCTCCCTTTCCTAGTGTTCACACTGTTCTAGATATTAAGGGTAGTATTATCCCTTTGAGTGTGCGCTTATTATACAAAAAAAAGGAAGCTCGTAGTACCATCCATCAAGTGCTCAGAATATGTAACCATATTACTAACTGCAAAAGATTCTACTGGTCTTGTCCTTTGGATCTTAAAAAGGCTTTTGATAGTATATGGCATGATGTAATGGCTTTCTTCATAAACTCAGTGTCCTTGGTTTTTTTGTTATATTATCAAAATTAAACAAAGTTTTCTGGGAAGTACAAATTTTTAAAACAATTTTAATAATTTACATTCCCGTTTAAAAAATATAACCTCGGGGGTACCACAAAGATGGGTGTTGGGTCCCTTACTATATATGTATTACATGCGTTAATACTTCCCCGAAATATGGAACTGCGAAATAGCGATGTTTGCTAATGACATCGCAGTCAACATCCACAGTGTCAACATCGTACTACATATACAATAATTTATAGAAACATTCTAAAACATTTTGCAGAATTTAATAAAAAACATTTAAAAAACATATTTTTGTCGCTTACGTAACACTCAAATAACACTAACGTATCAATTTTGAGTTAATACTTCTTTAAATTTTTTACAAAATGTTGTTTCTATGTTACTTTTAATTTATTTGTTAAACAATAGTTCTTTAGGTAACAATATTTTAATGCAACTGAATTTGAATTTATAACAATCAGAAGTTCTAAGGTCACAATACTTAAAGGCAATCGAAATTTACTTTACAAAAAATATTATAACAATAAAAACCTAACTTGCCTTTTTTGGAATTGTTTTATCTGCACCTCATAGAAAAACATGAACTCAAATAAAGTAGCAATTAATACTCTTGAGGTGTAGGTTTTTAAAAAATAAGAACAAAAGATAACGTTCTTGCATCATGAAATTTTAACTTAACCTTAGCCTGACTAATAGTTCTTATTGTTAAGGTGTATTTTTCAATTTTTTATCAAATTGATCTTTTCTCATTAATCTAATTGAAAAATACAAACAAATCTTTTTATATCTCATACTATGATCTAGTATTCTATAAAAACCATATTAGATCATTTTTGTTGTAACTCTCAAATCACGTTATTGTAATTCTATGATATAGCTACAAAAATTCAATTAGTTTTAAACAATAATTTTAAATACAGACATTACGTGATATTTTACTATACCTACGCCAAAGCAGCAATGTGTCAGTAGAGAATGTCAACTTTTTATAATAAAAGAAAAAACAAAAACAACAAACAATCTCGCGTCATCTTGCGTCAAACCCATGCCGAGTGATTGATAATCATCACTTGCAATCAATTCAAATTCCTGCATAGAAATAAACTAATAAACTCAATGAAAAATGTCTCCAACTATTAATAATGAAATACGTATACCGTGTAATGCTGCGCTGCGCTGCCTCTACCGCGCAACATGTCGCGTCGGTGTTGTCACACCGCTGCTAACCGTGTTTTTCTTAAAGGTCAACCTTCCATATGGTTCCATGTGGATAGAGACTTTTTCGCATAAACAGTCATCTTGAGAGATGTCAATTCAAATGCTAATTAGCCAGACACAGTGAATCGCTGCGGTGTGTAAATGCGACAATTAATAAATTTGACAGTAGCACTCCATTTAACTGTTTCGATTCCATTAAGCACTTGCACGGGTTCTGAACTCACCGCACCACCACCAACCTACAGCACCACTGAGATGTTGTTCTGCAGCAACTCGAAAACTACCGCCCTTATACTTAACGTATAAGAAATGTTGTTGCTTTCATACTGCGCCTACATATTATTACAGTCTCTGACAAATTGCCACTATATTCAATCAAATTAGCCATACACACCCCATTCCCATCATCGGCATCATCATCATCATCGTCATTGTTGGCAACATCATCACATCAACCACCATACAGAGCCAAGCCATCGCGACTTCGACTTGGAAGACTTTCGACATCGACAGCGACATCCCGATCCCGGCAGCACCAGCAACACACAACATGACAGCGACCGCAGCAACAGATCAGCGCCATTACCAGCAACTAGCAACATCATAAATCATCATTTGGTGGTGGTGAGTGGCGTGGATGGCGGTGGTGGTGGCCGACTCGACGCGACGCAACGCGCCAAGTCAAGCCAAAACACCCAAGAAAAAAAAACATTCGGCACGCGTTAAAAAATTGTGCACCGCCACTTGACTACAAATTTCATAATTATTATCAAAATGACAAACAAGTGTCAAGCGGAAGAGTGAAGCCAGCACCATCACCAGCACTGTAGCACCGACACAGCAGCGCTTGAAGCAATGGGGATGGCGAAGCCGATCGGCCTGCCACTGTGAGATGATGCGATGGAAGAAGGCACACAACAAGCGAGACAGAGTCAATTATTTTATTAGCAGACACTGCCACTGATAGTTTAATCACGAATCACCTTTCTGCGAATTTTCACAGTTCAAAAAAAGCAAAGTTTTTCGAAGGCGAACTTGACATTGACAATTTGAAACAAAACAAGCTGCCGCTATCTACAATGTTACATAACGTTGACGATTACCGACACCACCACCACCGTACCGACTCCGTTGCCACCACCAACGTGCGTCGTCGGTCGTCGTTGTTACACCTGTTCTCTGACAGAATAATTACCCATATGTTCTGTGTAAAGTTTACAGGTATAATATAAAAACACGTCTGATGACACTCTCCGCTATCTCTCTATCAGAAATCAAAGACAGATAAGACAGCGAATATATCCGACGACCAAGCGACCGACCGACGCAATAAATAAATGATATTGTTTACCCGAAGATGGAGCAACTACGTCGCATACGTAATAATTACGTAAATAAACGTCAACAACTACGAGTACTTCATACTCATGTCGTTCGAGTAATATAATTTTAATTTCATTATTTAACCTTAATAGGTGGCGTGCCATGAGGCACGTGAAGTCAAGTTAGAACAAAAATATAACATTTTGCTAATAGAATGAAATCAAACTGAACAAAAGATAATAGATAAGAATAATAATAAAAATCGATCCCAATTCTGTGATTCCCATTTAGCGTACTTTAACTCGCTGCCGCCACCGCCACCGCCTCAGCCGCCGGAAGTTGATGTTTACGTTAACGACTTTAACGTGAAGTATTAGATCACTATTTTGATGTGTTATTGTTTACTTTAAAGTGAATAATATCGTGGGTAAGGGGTGGAAATGGAAACTTAGGCTTTTGGAATTTTTTGGAATTTGAGACTTTTGTGTGGCTTAATGAAATGTTATACTCTCTCGCTGTCTAAGATCATGGCCATAATTTAATTGATTGATTGCAAACAAGTTGCTTCCGGTTTGGTTAAAGGTTTTTTGTTATGCAAATATGATTTTTTAATTTTTAATATTTGTTTTTATTTTTTTGTGAAAGTGTTAAATATCAAAAATTTTATAAAAATAATGTTCAAGGTTATTAAAAAACGTTGTTTGTTATCTTTTGTTTCATAATTGGAGGTATTTGAATTCCTAGCATTTTGTACATTAAAGTCATTATGCAGTTAAGTTTTTTAAGAAATCTTTAGAATTCATAAAAAGCTGACATTTTTAAGTCTATTAAAACCCCTGATAGAGCTCTCAACAACCAATGTTTTCATTTTAGACACAGTTTAAACCTCTTAGAATCTTAGTTAGTTTCGCGAAATAGAAATCTACATAGATTTTTTTAATTACTTTATATTGTAATAGAGGAACTTCATTTATTAACTTCCCATAGGAAGCTATTGTAATGGGTCCGATTTGTCAAATTGAAAATTTTGACATTTCTCGACGTTTCAAGGTCCCTAGAGCCAAGAATAAAAGATTTTTAGAAAGATGTCTGTGCGTGCGTGTGTACGTACGTTCGAACGTCCCTACGTCCGTACGTTCGTGACGTTATTTTTGTCGTCCATAGCTCAGTAACCAGAAGAGATATCGATTTCAAATAAATTTTGTTACACAGATAATAAGGCAGAAAGATGCAGAAAGTACTCTCAAGAAAATTGCGTATGTGGTTTTTTACCATAGCAGTTTGAAAAAAAGGTGAAAATTTTGGTTAACCCTAAATATCTTACGAACCAAAAATGATAGAGACTTGAATTAAATTTTATATAACATATTGTAACGTTATATCAAAAAAGTATATTTTTAATGGTTTTTTTAAAAAAAAAAAAAACTGAAAAACAATGTAACACCTTCAAAATTTTACGACTTAATTATGATTTCATCTCCAAAACAATTTTGTGCAACGAAAAATAATGTTTTTGACATCTGATAAAATTTTGAGAAAAATCGAATTGACAGTTTTTTTAAAAAAATTAAAAATATAAAAAAACATGACTGAAAGTTGGTAAAAATTGAATATCGATTTCAATACCTTTTAAAAAACATAAACTTTAGGCTTCAAACTTATATTATCTTATTAAAAATATTGTTTTCAACATTCTGAAAAATGTTGAGAAAAATCGAATGGACAGTTTTTTTTACAAAATACTAGAAACCGAAAAAAAATAACAAAAGTTGGTAACAAATGATTTTCCACTCAAATATCTTTTCAAAAGTTTGAGATAATAGCTTTTAAAAAATGTTTGCTTACAAGAAATATTGTTTTTAACATTAGGACAAATTTTGAGAAAAATCGAATTGACAGTTTTTACAAAAAAAAAACCTAAAAAAAATGTATAAAAGTTGGTAAAAATTGATTTTCAACTCAAATGTCTTTACAAAAACTTTAGATATTTGCTTTAAACCATTTTTATCTTTCAAAAAATATTGTTGTTAATATTGAGTGAAATTTTGAAAAAAATCGAATTGAAATTTTTTTACAAAAAATTGAAAACCTAAAAAAAATTTAATAAAAATTGGTAAAAATTGATTTTCGACTCAAATATCTTTTCAAAAATTTGAAGTATTGGCTTCGAACTAATTTTATCTTATAAGAAATATTGTTTTAAACATTCGGTAAAATTTGGAAAAAAATCGAATTGACAGTTTTTTTACAAAAAATAAGACTCTAAAAAACAATAAGGCTAAAACTTGACAAAAATTTACTTTCGACTCAAATAGCTTTTCAAAAATTAAAAATATTGTCTTCAAACTTATTTTATGTCACAGAAAATATTGTTTTCGATATTCAGTAATTTGTATATAAAAATCCAACAGTCCGTTTTTTCATAAAAAATTAAATCTACAAAAAATTGTACGCAAATTGAAAAAAATTGATACGAGAAAACGGTAGCAAAATATTTTATTTTTTTCGTCAAGAAGGATGGAACTTTTGGACTTTTTTGTCACATCAGATGTAAAACTTTTGTTTTGACACTTTTTTGGCATAATAAACTGCTCTACATTGATAAAGTGTACGTAAAATTTTGCAAGTAAGTGGCAAAAAATGTACTTAATCCCCTTTAACCCCCTGCCAAATTTGTTGCTTCTGTATAAATCAAAGGACTTTTTAGGCCTCTCTCTGTAAACTAAAATTTAACTTTGTTGGAATTTTTTCGAAGTGAGTCCTTTTTGTTTCTAATTTTCATAAAAACGAAGCCGAAGTTGCAGTATAGGCTTAAGAACAACTGCTATTATAGAAACTGCTACTTTCTCGTACTTCTATAATTTGTGGACAAAACAAAAATAGTGACGTTTAATAGCTCTGATAATAACAGTTTTAGCTCTTCAACCAATTTTTGAAGTTAACTAATTTTGTCTGCTACCATATAAACCCTCATCTCATAATAGGCTAAGGATAGTATGTGATGGTTGACCTTGTCATAATCAAATCGACTTAACACATTTTCAAATCCACTTTTAAGACTTGTCTACATTTTTTTCTAAGGAAAATTTTAAATTAATCATCAATTCAAAAACCACAACAAAAACAACAACCCAAATGAATAATGAACTTTTAAGTTTATTCATACAAATTTGAAAAAATAAAAAAAAAACTCTCAACTCAACTGTAAAGCCCTACGTAGGTAATCATTTATTTAAACCTATTTAAACCTAGATTTTAATCTTTATAAATATGGACGTCATATTTGATCTAACTAACCGTGCAATTTATTCAAATAAATGCCACTCATAATACATAATTTATATAGATGTAGAAATTTTGTATGGAGAGTCAAAAGGCGTGTAAACCACCGCTTCCAATCGCATCAGATTATTATTTTTTTGTGCCTGTCGTATTGTTTGTAGATACCTAATTGTTTATTTGTATTTTTTTGTTGTTGTAGGTACTTAAAAGTGATACTCTATTCTGGATTGATATAACTTTAACACCTAGGAGGGTTGCCAGATCAAAAAAAAACTCAAAAAAGGGTATTCTACAGTACCAACCATAGAAGAACAAAATGCCTTGAATATCGTTAATTGTCAAAACAGGAAATTAAACTCTTTGACTCAAAATAAGTTCATAAACCCCAAATTTTCTTCTGTGGTGGTATCCATGAGATATTTTACCTACTGATTTTCTAACGATTTGACAGAAAGGAGGCGTGTCAGTGGGCGTTATGATTAAAGAGATGTTTTTAAACTGATTGTTAAGCTTGACACAATATTGAATCCTTCTAGCTAGTATCAGCCATCTTTACTTCGTTAGGTTTATTGTTTTATTCAACTTTTGTAGATTTTGGCCAAAACCAACCTTACTAATTTGGCAACACTGCAATTTACCCTTCAACATGATTATAATATTTTACCTTCCACAAGTGAATATCTATAAAGATACAATAGAATAACAACAAACTTCGTAAGCTCCCATTGCCACTGTCAAAACAATATTACTCGTCATCGTCGTCATTGATGCGCGCTTACGACAGTCGCAGCCGAGTACTCGTATAACAAAAAGCAAACGTTTTATGTAAATATATCTACGTAAAAATTATTATATCCAAATCATCACCATCACAATCACCGCTCGCGTTCGTCGTCATCATAACGTCGCACTTTATCTACGTAAATCGCGGCAATATTCTGCTGTGCTTGCTGCTGTTTGCCTAATGGAAAATTACAATATGAATTGCATGCCAGAGCGGTACAAAATACTCGAACTCGTGTAAATAAAAGTTTTAACTTTTTTTTAAACATTTTTGTTTTCTATTTTTATAATTTTGTGTGAGTAAATAAATGATTTCAAATTAGTCGTGTATAGTTTGGTCAAAGGCCATATGGCTGTGCGCTTGAGTGGACACATTGTCTAGCCAGTATAAGTATAGCTCCAGGTAGGTATGGTTTTTGTTATATAGTTCCACCTCAGACTCAGGGACACATAAGGCTTACAACTTAGTCTACATATTATGCAGATACATAGATACCTGTATAGAGGTTTGTTTATTGGAATGATTTTGTCTGAGTTATTTTTGAGCCCAGGTTTAGTCCAAAGTCGTCTTAGACTTTGCTTTGATTTTTTCGTATAGCTACATTTTTTGGATGTATAGGAAGTGGGGTGGCTTTCGGGTGGTTTTTATAAACAGACGAATAAGGAAATATATTATTTTATGATGTCGTTAAAGGAACGCAGTTTAGAGCACCCACGTTCAAAAGTCCACACAAATTGAAAGGTTTTAAGGAATTTACATGGGCTGGTCTGGGAATAATGACAATTGCGAATTTGATTATGTTTGTTTGGAAAACGCAAAGGCTATAGTTTATGTTTGGGTGGTTTGCTCAGGAATTTTAATTGAAATTTTTACATACCTACGATTGTTTTTTGGACCAAACGACGCACTACGGTCTTGTTCGTAGACTCTCAGGAAAGTATAATTTAAAATGACGAATAGGTCGCATGAACTTGTTGTTATATATAATCTTTTGATAGGATTTTCCGAACTCTTTGAGAGCCATATTGTAACATGTAACGTGTATAACTTCTTTAATTTTTCTTATTTATTTTGACCACATTCTCCAAATTGGCAGTCATATCATCATCAGTGCAGTTTAACTGCCAAGTCATGGAGGTAGAATGAAGCATTCAATAACACTTGCAATGAAGAATCATGGCCTATGTTTGGAAAATCAAATTTCAATAAGCTTTGTCCTTTACTAAATGAGCCGTGCGTCTGTACAATAATCAACAGACTTAGGATCGTTTGACACTACACGGTTTAGACCGTACGGCAAACAACCGGACGGCGACATTTTGTTAGAGGCGCGAAGAAGAGCATATACGCTTTTATATTATACGGTCACGGCAAAATGTCGGCACCGCGCCAGCCGTGTAGCAACCGCCTACAGCCACTACAATATACGGCAGCCGGACGACGCAATAAGCTTAGTTGCGTACATGACGAAATGCAAGTTTTCACATCATACGATTTTATTCGTCCGGCAGAGTTCGATTTGCCACTTCAAGACATGATACTAAGCACAGAAACCCTGCATATATCGTATTTTACTGTACGGCTAAAACCGTGTAATGTGTAATTGGACATTGATCCGGTTTATGACGTAAGAAACGAGCCTTATAAGAGGTGAATGTAAACGACCATAAACAATGACATGCAACCGTTCAAAGAGCTGTGAAGCATTCGGAAACTAAATCTTATCTTTATCGCAAGGGATGAGCTCCAAAGTTATGAAGGCACTTCATTCCAAAAGTGAACACACGCAAGTTTTGTTTGTCAGAGTAATCTAAGCGCAGGACAGAAATGTATAAAATTTTACGTATTAAATAAAAATTTTAAAAGGGCTGAATTAAGACGTCAAAAATGAGAGCTCACTTTTAATTTTTACTAAAAACAAAACAGAAGTTACCGAAGAAAACAAAGCACCGTCCTGTTGACACCAAATGTTGCAAATATCCTCCTCTCCAACTTTTGTAAAAAAAATTCGTTCAACATGGCCTGATAACAATCGCCATTGACTGTAACGGCCTTGCTCATTTTCGAAAAATGTCCCAATTAGGCCTGTGGACCAAAATCCGCTCAAAACATGTTTTCGGTGTATCGGCTTTTCAATACATGCTTGCGAGTTTTCTGTGGCCCAACTGCAACAATTTTGCTTATTGACTTCCCATAGGAAGTTATTGTAATGTATCCGATTTATCAAATTGAAAATTTTGACTTTTGTCGACGTTTCAAGGTCCCTAGAGTCGAAATTAAAGTTTTTAAAAAGATGTCTGCGCGTGCATGTGTACGTACGTCCGTAGGTCCGTACGTTCGCAACGTTTTTTCGTCGTCCATAGAGCAAGAACCAAAAGAGATATCGACGCCAAACTAATTTTGTTATATAGATAAAAAGGCAGGAAGATGCAGAAAGGGCTCTCAGGAAATTGCGTGGCTGGTTTTTACTATAGCAGTTTAAAAAAAGATGAAAATTTTGGTTAATCCTAAATATTTTACGAACCAAAAACGCTAGAGACTTGAATTAAATTTTATATAATATATTGTAACGTGATATCAAACAAGTATATTTTTGGAAAAAAATCCAATTAACGGTTTTTTTATAAATCGAAAAAGCCAAACAAAAATTTGTCACCTCGAAAATTCTAAGAATAAAAATTAATTTCATCTCTAAAACTATTTTGTGCAACGAAAAAAACCGTTTTTAACATCTGGTAAAATTTTAAGAAAAATCGAATTGACAATTTTTTTTATAAAAAATAAAAACCTAAAAAACATTACTCAAAGTTGGTAAAAATTGAATTTCAACTCAAATATCTTCTCAAAATGTTGAGATTATGGCTACAAACTTATTAGATCTTATAAAAAATATTGTTTTCAACATACACTGCCAATCACTAGGATGAGACCACATATTTTTCAACCGATTTTCGGTCCGATACGTGTTGGAATTTGTTTAACCCGGAAAATTTTACTACATGAGAGTAGGTACATATTTTCTTAAAACAAAGTGATACAATTATAGGGTTAAATAGAAAAGACCGTTGGAATTTCCCTACATTAATGAATGAGTGGTACCCGTGGCATGATGGTTAGTGCGTTGGACTGTCATGCTAGAGGTCTTGGGTTCGATCCCTGCCTATGCCATCTAAAGTCTTTTCACGGGTACTGCCTCTTGCGAGAAATTGACAAATTCTCCAAGAGTAACTATTGTCATGAAAAAGTGCTTTCTAAAAATTAGCCGTTCGGAGTCGGCATATAAACTGTAGGTCCCCTCCATTCCTGACAACATTACTCGCACACAGGAATGGTTGAGAGTTGTAAGTCACTAGGCCTTGGTTCTCAACGGACTGTCGCGCCACCCAATTTATTTATTTATAATGAATGAGCTACCTAAAAAGGATATAAAAAAGTGAGTCACTAGGATGAGGCGATTGCGAATATTTCGTTGTAGAAGTTCACATCAGCAATTTTTTTCAAAATTTGGGTTACAATATTTAAGAACGTTTTACAAATAACTATTTTTATTAAATTTCAACTACAAATGGGTTCCGGAAAGACGTTGACAGTAGCAAAAAGAGGAAAAATCAATGCTTTCAAGGAAATGGGACTCTCAAGCCGAGAAATAGCAGGGAAGCTGAACAGAAGTAAGACAGTTGTAAACAACTATCTTGCTGATCCTCAAAACTATGGAAAAAAACCAAAAAGGACGCACAGCCCAAGCAACAACATCCCGAGAAAAGCGGTTAATTTTACATATTGCTTCAAATTCTACTCAATCAGCTACTAAAATAAGGTCCAAAAGCGGAGTATCAGCCAGTATATACCGGACTTGAACAGTCCGAAGGATAATAAGAAAAGATGGTACTATCCAGAGAAGAAAACTCAAAAAGAAACCTGTAAAGCAAGTACACAAGGAGCTGCGAAGGAACTTTGCAACAGAACATGTCCCTTGGAGCAGTCAGTGGAAACGCGTCGTCTTTTCGGATGAAAAAAAGTTTAGCCTTGACGGCCCCGATGGTTACAACTTTTATTTCCATGATTTAAAAAAAAAAAACTAATTTTGGGAAGACATCACAGCCGTACATCAGGTGTTATGGTGTGGGGAGCTATCACCTACTATGGCAAAATCGAATTGGAGTTTCTTTCTCCAACAATGAACGGAAACAGCTACAAATACTTGCTGGAACGCTCATTTCCGAAGATGAAAAATATTTTTGGACCTCTGCCTTGGATTTTCCAACAAGACAATGCCCCCATCCACACTTCCAGGGTTGTCAAAAGCTGGATTTTATCAGAAAACGTAGAGCTTTTGCCATGGCCACCCTATTCACCGGACTTGAACATAATCGAAAACGTATGGGCATGGCTATTTCGAAAAGTTTATGAAGGTGGTAGACAATTTGAAGACAAGGACTCCTTAATTGAAGCTATCCGTGATGCCTGGGACGAGATTTCACTTGACTATTTAAAAAAACTTTATGATTTCATTCCAAACCGTCTAAAAGAGGTCATATCGAAAAATGGGGGGCATACTCATTATTAATTGAGAAAAACTTAATAAATAAATGTTTGAAAACCAAAAACTGTAAGCATTTCTTTCATTTTTTTGATATTTTATAAGATTTTTCATGTGGCCTCATCCAAGTGACGCACTTTTTCATACTGTTTTTAAGTAGCTCTTTAATTAATGTAGGGAAATTCCAACTGTTTTTTCTATTTAACCCCTTAATTTTATTACTTTTTTTAAAGAAAATATCTACCTACTCAAATGTAGTAAATTTGTATTGGTACGAAATTTCCAGCAGGTATAAAGAACGAAAATCGGTTGTAAAATATGTGGCCTCATCCTAGTGATTGGCAGTGTACGGTTAAATTTTAACCAAAATCGAACTGACAGTTTTTTTTTACAAAAAATAAAGACTTAAAAAAAAATTTAACGAAAGTTCTTAAAAATTGACTTTCGACACAAATATTTTTTGAAAAATTTGAAATTATGGCTCCGAATCAATTTTTACTTATTAGAAATATTGTTTTCAACATTGGACAAATTTTGAATACAAAAAAAAAAAACTTAACAAGAAAATAATGTTAAAATTTGGTAAAAATGTACTTTCGACTCAAATAGCCTTTCAAAAATTAAACATATTTTCTTCAAACTTTCTTTTATTTCACAGTAAATATTGTTTTCGATATTGAGTAGTTTTTTTCAAGAATCCGTTTTTCAAAAAAAAATAAAATTAATTTCCGGTTCTTGATATCTCTCAAATTAATTTCATTTATCAAGTTTGTAAAAAGTCAAAAAATCTACTAAAATTGGTAAAAAATTGTTTTCGACTAAAAATCTATTTTCCAAAACAAAATTTTCAAACTAAACTATTTCTAGATATGAAAAATATTATTGATTATTCTAAAATTTGTAAGATTTTTTAACCCAACACGAAAACCTGCAATTTTTTAAGGAAGACAAATCAGCAGACGGGATGCGAAGTTATCAGTGTGGGTCGCATCCCAGCCTCTTTTTCGTTTTTATTTTTGAGCGTAACTATTTTAGGACGCCTTTTCGTCCCCTTTTTCTTCATTAATATTTCTCTAATCTTCATTTCATTGTAAGAAATTTGCCTCTGAGAAATTCCACCGTCCAAATACCCCACGGTGATTGTGGATCTAGATGTTTTGGTGTTCTTTTAAGCACCCATTCTTTGACAATTTGAGCTGTATGCTTGAGATCGTTTTCTTGTTGAAACGCATGTAAGTGTTTGGCAAATTCAATTTTGAAACACTCGGTTCAAGAATGTTGAATGAAGAGGTTTAGATGCGAAACTCTGTTTACGCAGCTGTCAGCGTAGTGTACTCGCACTGATGAATGTTTCCGTATCCTAGGTACTTCTTTCTGCTATTTTTATTTTACTGGTTTGAACATTTTCCTTAACCTCCTTTACAAAACGTGAAACAATCAAATTACTTAACATTTTAGGCTGACCATTACGCTTTAAATTTAAAATTTCTCTGGACGTCGGTTCATACCTTATTTTTACCAACGAGGTAGTAATAGCCACATGACCTAATTTTTTCAGCAATGTTTTGCCTTTCTGCTAACATATCGTAAATGTCCTCGTCACCACACCGCTAGGATATTTTTCGAGATTGGTTGTTTAACCTTTGATTTTGGCCGCCAACTCAGTATCATCTTTAACTCTTTCTCTCAGAACGACAACGATGATAAGCCATCAGCGTTAACCAGAAGTTCGATATGTCGATGACTACTTACTTCTTTTGGCCTCAATTGCATGATATTGAAAGACAATTACCATCTGTGGTCTCAACTGAAAAAGGCCACGTGCAAGAAAGTTCGAGCGATTGGTTATATCACGGAGAGGTGATAATAACTGACCATATAGAGACCGTTTGGATAGACCCCATTTGACTTTTTCTTGTGAGTTTTTCTAAACTCGTAGGTCTTTTCAAATAGGTCCCAGCATATAGTGAAGTCCCTACTAAATAAAATTTACTATACCCTCGGCCAAATTAAACCTACGAGTAACTTATTAAATGAAATCTCCTAAAACAAAAATCAATATTGGACAGAAATGTCAAGAAAAAAAATGTCCCTTACCTTCCCGTGATTAATATACATCATTCCATACTTAGGCGATTTTTTTTTGCACTATGAGGTTGTGAATTTTCTATTTTAAAATCGCGTTGATGGAAATTTCGGTTCGAAAACTTCGAACTTGTTCATTTAAGATTTTTCAGTACTTTACGAATTCAAAAAATAACCGTTTAAGATGAAGTCAGCTCTTAATGAGAGACCTTGTACATAAACCTAAAAATTGTAAATCCTAAAATGTTGTGTTCCCTGATGTTGGGTCACTGTTCATTAAAACTCATAAGACCCTGTTAAACTGTATATTATCCTAAACCACTGACAAATCAACTGGAAACACGAATATAGTGCTTTTAAGAAGGTGTATTGAATCTTCGATAAAATTAAAACATTTTGTATAATTTCTCAATCATTTAATAAAACATCATCAAAACTTAACCTAACATCGAAAGGCGCTTTCGCCAGTTCTTCTTTTTATTCAGCATAATTTAATTGACATTCGTGATTAATTTAAAATTAAGTAAAGTCCAATTTGAACCTTGTCGTGACTAAGACCCAATATAAACCTCCCTCAATATAAAAACAAAAATTAAATAAAAATTATTATGAAGTCGAGAACAACAAACAATATACACCCAGTGACGATGAAGGGAGACATAAATTAAAACCAATTGACTTCGGTCCGTCCGTCGTCGTCTATCTACGTGATTCTCATATTGGCATCAGTGACAATCCATACCGTTTTGAACATATCTACAAAAATACAAATATATCCAAAACCAAGTCATAACACCACAATCGCACACTTTAACATAAATTGAGTTTTGTTTTTTATTTGTTTAAGTATATAAAACAATTACAAGCCTAAAACGAATTTATCACTCGAAGGTTAAATCAGAGATTTCCGCCCAAAGATCACAGAAAGCGCGCTCTCTAAAGCGTTCGTTCATATTCATATCGCTAGTAGATAAACCTTCGTAAGCAATCGATGTATAGCGCGTGGCGCGGCGGTAGAGGACGTTACTGAGTTGAGTTTCCATTCCATCAGATCGAAGGTGAACCTATTTGAATACGAACTATGAAAACACAGCTTAACAGCAGCGGCAACGGCAACGGCGGCGGCGGCTTCAGCGCCGAGCAATGAGTCGGCAAAACCTTTAAAATTGAAAAATTGTATATCAGAAAAAAATAATTTTGTTATTATTTTTTGTAATTCTTTTCTTCTGTATTTGTTTTGCTTGAGTTTGTTGTTTTTTTACTGTATTATTATTTTTAAGGCATTTTTGTTTACAATTTATGATAATTGTTACAAAGTGCAGCGCGTGCATTGCTTAGCGTTGACATGCAATAAGAAATGGAAAGACCGATAATCGTGGACAAATAATGAACACAACCGAATCACTTGATTGGTTTTAATTTGCTTATTTCGACAGGATAGCAATGCCGCTGGCCACCAAGTAACATGCTATAGCCTTTTTCGTGTTATACAGTCGATTCCAATTAACTGAAATCCGAAAATAATCCATATTTGTTTTTAAAGCACAAATAGTGTATTTTTCATATAACCCAAATTTGAATTTATCTTTTCTGACAAAAAATTGATCCATTAGATAAAATGCAAATTAAGCTGTCAGAAATTGAGCTTATTTTTTTCTAATACTTAGTAGTATATGCAAAACTTTAAAACTTTTGAACGCCCTCAAAATTTATTATCCTCTTAACGTATTTTTGTTAGCAGCCATAACATATTGAGTGAACGATGATTTTTAATAAAATTTAAGTAACTGGATTTGACTGTAATTGTCAGTGTTGACAAAAAATAACGATTGATGCGAGTATAATCAAGTAAATTATTGTTGTATGAAATTTGAAACCATTTAAAATGAGAACATATTTTTGTATTAATTTGTTCGATTAATTTTTATAAATAAAAAGAAATATTAAATAAATACTTTATCATAAGAGTTAGAAATGACAAAAAAAAATCTATAATCTAAGTCAAAAAATTACTAGTAATCTTGCTATTGGAAGACATTTTTATATTGAGCACGGGGTGAATGCTAAGCCGTCCATGTCCGATAGCAAAAGGTTCACAATTAATCCGACGATTTAATTCTCTATGTATGTTATGTACACATAAGCCTCTTTTCAGCAATTAAAAAAAAAGCCTTTTAAACCTTGTAGTTGACTTTGCTTTATTACAATTTATTTTAGTATGCCCACATTATTTTTTTAATCTAAATTAATTTTATTTTTAAAATAGTTTTGAGTTTAAAATTAAATAAAATTTTTGAATATCTTTAAACTTAAAGCACGATATTTGAATTTAGTTTTCCCACGTAACTAATTTAGAAACAATTCAATAATGAGGGAGTTATATAGGGATCCCACTAAAGGCGGGTCGATTTTAAAGTTAAAAAAGAGGCTGGGATGCGACCCACACTGATAACTTCCCATCTATTTATTTTGTCTATTTGTACTCGTCTCAATTTTTACCAAATTTGCGTACTATTTTTTGTAGATTTAATTTTTTTATGAAAAAACGGACTGTTGGATTTTTATATAAAAATTACTGAATATCGAAAATAATATTTTCTGTGAGATAAAATTAGTTTAAACCCAATATTTCAAATTTTTGAGTTGAAAATCTTTTTTACCAACTTTTGTGAATTTTTGATCGGTTTTTAATTTTTGTAAGAAAACTGTCAATTCGATTTTTCTCAACATTTTTCAGAATGTTGAAAACAATACTTTTTATAAGATAAAATAAGTTTGAAGTCCAAATTTCAAGTTTTTGAGAAGATATTTGAATCGATATTCAAATGTTACCAACTT
This sequence comes from Eupeodes corollae, assembly GCF_945859685.1. Lineage (NCBI taxonomy): Eukaryota > Metazoa > Arthropoda > Insecta > Diptera > Syrphidae > Eupeodes > Eupeodes corollae. The sequence continues at coordinate 129,700,167 of NC_079148.1, read as the reverse complement.
TTAGCAATGTTTTTTTTAGATTTTTATGTTTTATAAAAAAAACTGTCAATTCGATTTTTCTCAAAATTTTATCAGATGTCAAAAAAGTTATTCCTCGTTGCACAAAATTGTTTTGGTGATGAAATCATATTTCAGTCGTAAAATTTTGGAGGTGACAATTTTTTTTTTTTTCAGTTTTTTTGATTTATAAAAAAAAAAAACCGTTAAATGGATTTGATGTTCAAATGGTAGACATGTGCATTCAAGAGGACACAAGCGTCCACAGGTTTTTCTTAAAACCAACCTTTGTCTATCAACTCCTACTCTCACCTCCATGTGGTGAACATCGGGTGCCTAGTACCTCAACTGGAGATTGGGTTCCAACCCCAGTGGAAAGTTGTTGAGGCCTGCAAACGAGAGAGGTGGGAAGAGGTGTTTCCACTAAGGCAACTCTCCTTATTCAGACGGCAGCGGAGGAATTCCCGAGATGGAATCAACGGTGGCGTCTACAGTTCCAGTAAGGTTGAACTACTTAGTGAACACCTTATAGGGCTTCCTCGACTTATTCGAAGCCCAGGCCTGTAAGGAGCGTTTTTATCCGGCTCCCCATCCTTGGAGTTATACTTAGGATCTGGCCCTCCAGGTTGGAGGTTGGAGGTTAATGCCAAGCTAGGAAGGGGAAGACATCTTTGGTGGAATAATCGGGAAGAACAGCCTGCACGACAACACTTCCGACAATGGATTCAGGCTCATAGATTTTGCTGCGGGGCGAAACGTCATGGTAGCCAGTACGCGTTTTCCACACCTCAACATCAACAAAGGAACTTGGACTTCTCCAGATCAATCTACCGTCAACCAGATTGACCATATTGCTATCGACGCCAGACACGCTTCCAGCATTATGGATGTACGAACTTTCCGAGGAGCTAACATCGACTCGGACCACTACCTCGTTGTAGCAAGGTGGCAATTCGGATTTCCAGACCCAAGGCAAAACAAGGAGGTGCTGGGAGAAGGTACAACGTCGAACGGCAACAATCGCCAGAGATCGCCAAATCTTTTTCCGACCGAGTTACAAGAAATCTCTCTCGAAGTTCTCTGCCGCCAACACAATGTATCGAAAACCAGTGGCAACATTGCCAGGATGCAATCAGAGAAGCTGCCTCTGATGTGCTAGGTTTCAAACAGCCACCAACAAGGAACCCCTGGTTTGATGAGGAATGTCGGCAGGCAAATGCAGCCAAACAAGAGGCACGCAAAGCGGCGCTGCATAAAAGGACGAGAGCTCCTCGTGAGATCTATGAGCAGAAGAGGCGAGAGGAACGCCGACTTCTCAGAAAGAAAAAGAGAGGGCATGAGAAGCGTGCAGTCGAAGACGTTGAGAGGTATAAAAGCAGGAATGAGGTTCGAAAGTTTTATGAACAGGTGAAACGAAATTCACAGGTACATAAACCTAGAACCGAAGGCTCCACGAAAGTGGAAACATCATAGTGGAACCGCAGTCAATGCTGAGGATATGGAAGGACCACTTCTACAGACTGCATAACGGCGATGAAGAACAGAATTCCGTTGTCAGGCAGGATGACCCATTCGATATAGACGACGAAAGCCAACAATCCCGTCCTCCCGACGTAGACGAAGTAAAGATTGCCATATCTAAGTTGAAGTCTAATAAAGCCGCTGGAGCAGATGGCTTGAATGCCGAGCTCTTTAAAGCAGCTGCGGATAAGCTGGTTAGGAGCATGCACCAACATATCTGTAAGATATTGTCGCAAGAAAACATGCCCCATGAATGGAACCTCAGTATTGTTTGCCCGATCCTGAAAAAAGGAGACCCTATAAACTGCACCAACTATAGAGGAATCAGTCTACTTAACATCGCCTATAAAATCTTCTCTGCCGTAATATGTGAACGTCTAAAGCCCATCGTCAACAACCTGATAGGTCCTTATCAGTGTGGTTTTAGACCAGGAAAGTCCACAGTTGATCAAATATTCACATTACGGCAGATCCTGGAAAAAACTCAAGAACACCAAATTGACACCCACCATCTCTTCATGGATTTCAAGGCCGCATATGACAGCATCTACAGGGACAAGCATGTCTAGTTTTGGCATCCCTGCCAAACTTATCCGTTTGTGCAGGATGACCATGGAGAATTCACGCTGCTCCATAAAAGTTGGAAACAACTTAACAGAACCTTTTGATGTCAAAAAAGGCTTCAGACAAGGTGATGCACTGTCATGCGATTTTTTCAACATCGTTCTTGAAAGAATAGTGCAAAGCTCACACGTCAACACTAGAGGCACTATCTTTCAAAAGTCTGTCTAATTACTGGCATATGCTGATGACATTGACATAATCGGAAGAACTCAGCGTGGTCAATGGGGCATTTGTGAGTATTGAGGCAGAAGCGGCAAAAACTGGTTTTAACGGTTAATGAGGGCAAAACAAAGTACATGCTGTCGTCTAGAAAGGACATACAACACCGACGTTTTGGTCAAAACGTCACAATCGACAGACGTAACTTTGAGGTAGTCAAGGACTTCGTCTACCTAGGCTCCGCTGTAAACGCAGAAAACAACACCAGCGCTGAGATCAAACGCAGAATAACTCTTGGGAACCGCTGTTTCTTTGGACTTAGAAAGCAATTGAGTGGTAAAGTCCTCTCTCGAGGGACCAAAGTGTTGCTATATAAGACCCTTATCATCCCTGTCCTGCTATACGGTGCAGAAGCATGGACCATGACAAAAGCGGATGAAAGCACCTTGGGTCGCTTCGAGAGAAAAGTTCTCCGTGTGATCTACGGTCCCGTATGCATCGAAGGTTAGTGGAGGAGAAGATGGAACGACGAACTGTACGGGCTGTACAGCGACGTAGACTTAGCCATAAGAGTAAAAGTCCAACGACTAAGATGGCTGGGTCACGTAGAGCCCATGGAAACCAATGCTCCGGCCCGGAAAGTCTTCGAATCCGCATCCACAGGACAGCGCAGTAGAGGAAGACCGCGGATCAGGTGGTGCGCACAAGTGGAAGGTGACCTCACCCAACTTGGAGCGAGAAACTGGAGACATCTAGCTAGGGACCGAGCTAGATGGAGAAGTTTGTTGGGTGAGGCCCTAGTTCACACAGGACTGTAGCGCCACCTTATAAGTAAGTTAAATGGATTTTTTCAAAAAATATACTTTTTTGATATCATGTAACAATATATTATATAAAATTTAATTCAAGTCTCTAGCGTTTTTGGTTCGTAAGATATTTGGGGTAAGCCAAAATTTTCACCTTTTTTCCAAACTGCTATGATAAAAAAACCTCCCACGAAATTTACCACAAATTTGCTTGAAACACAATTTTAAGGCGTCAAAGTTGAGTGAAATGAGGCTGAACATTGTCATACTTTATTAAAAAACTGCTAGTTTTTTATCCTTGTCAAAATTATAAGTGATTTTTATAAAATTGTCAATGCTCAATATATCAACAAATTGTTAAATCAACATATTTGTCAACCCAAAAATTTATGAGATCTAACATTTTGGTAGCATTTGAGAAACATTAGTGATCACACTGCAGGCTTTAAATGTTAAATTGTTTAATTAAATAAATTGACTAAAACATTTTGCAAAATAAAAAGCCGCACCAAAATGAAAGGACTATTTGTATTATTGCTTTAAACATTCGAGTACTTAGTGCTCCCACGAATTTGATCAGAAAGTGTTGATTGGGTCTATAATAGTCAAACCACATGACCTCATCACATTCGAAGATTACAATCACTATTTTTTGCAACTGTAGCTATTTTAAGCTGTGAGCTGCACTATGCTGGTGGTGCAGCAACTCAATCTGCTGTTGGCTTTTTTTATTATTGCAACAAATTACACCATAATGCTCGCTCATGACCAAATGCAATTTAAAACCAAAGACTTCTGAGTCAATACTTTAATCACAAGCTTTAACCAAGGTCTTTTTAAAATGCATATCTCTATGCTCAAGCTCATAGATGGTTGAAGTTTTTCCTCTCTCTTCGTTCGTTTTTCGCATCCTGTCACCACCGTCGCCGCCACCGCCTTCATCAAAAAATCCATCCCAATATCTATCTTTCTAGCTACCTATTAAAAGAATGCAAACCACACTTTATAGCTAATCAGATAAAAAACCATTCTTCAATTCGAAAAACAAAAAGAGACAAAATTACGGACAGTCGTCGTCGTAACGTAACCAACTGTCATGAAGACTGTCAAATAGGCAGCATAGTTATTTCGGTTGCAATATATTGAGTGGGTGGACGCGCGCCGTCTGTCTTTCACACAATAATACATCAATCGGTTTATAAACTTCAACTTGTATATATACCATACATATATACGTTATGTACATATGTACATACGTATGCCATGATTGATTCCATTCTTTGAGTTTGCTTTTGTTTTTCGTTGATTTTTCGTGGAGTCCAAAAACAAAATGATATGGAACGGCATCGGCAACAGCGTACTCTTAAATGTCACATAATTTATCCATTTTCGCCCATATTGCTAATGACAGATATCTGTCAGTTGGTCTGTCAGTTTTGTCAGTATCTTTTTTTTTTGTTTTGAAAGGAAAATGGCATCGAGATTTAATAGAGAGAGAGAGCAAAAGAGTGAGTGTTAGTCAATTTGTGACAGCGCGTGAGTCAGTGTAGATATGTATATAATCATATAAGAATAATTGTTTTGTTTCCATTTGCTTTGCAGCGATGTAATTGGATATAATTTCCACGATAAGAAAACGCGAGTCATTGTACCTTTGATATAAACATGTAGTACAGGAATTCATCCAGGATTGTTATAAAGGCAGGGTTGTTATATGTTCTTAGCTATTGACTTTTATAAATCCTTGGGCCATATTTTATCAATGTGGTTTTGTTCATATTTAAGAAGAATAGGAAAAATGCCAATCTTTTCTGCGTCATAAAATTTAGCGCCTAAAGTAGCGATTGCCTAAAAAACAGTCATTCTTTCATTTCTGCAATGTTATTTTATTGTAGTGTCAACCTTTAGTAGTTACAAAAGCCAATTACGTTTAAACATAAATGAATGTGAAGAAGTCTGGCCAGATTATTATTTTTGTTTCAAAATTGGAATAAATTGCCAATTGGTACCTATTTGAAGTTTGTAGACAATTCAAAGTTGTGATAAAATGTGCAGAACTTCACAAGTTTTAAAAATTAAAATGTTTGATAAACTTAAGATCTTCAAAATGTTTTAACTTATAAAATTAATTTGGTTTTTGTTAATGCATAATACGTGAAAAAAAAATAATATTTTTTTTCACGTTTCATTTAAAGTGGCGGTTACAGTTAGTTATATGTGAGGTAAATCGGCTTGAGTGTATGTTTGAACTTTTTAGAGGGAAAAAATTCAATTTATAAAATTTTAGAGGATTAAAGTAAAAATAATTTTTCTCTTAGGATTTTCTAGTTGGGATGGATTTTGGGAATGTGTGTGTACATGAATAAGCAAAATTACCGGATTTGGGAAGACCCCCCAATACACGTGAGACACGCAATTTTCTGCTGAAAGCGCTATAGAACCATACTTCTTTGAAAGTAATGTTGGCCAGGCCATCACAGACAAGTTATTCTGGCCTGAATAGGATGATATGGTCAACGAGGACTTATGGTTTGAACAGGATGGCGCTCCCTGCCACATAGATGAAGACCCAATCAATGTTCTGGGCGAGCGATTTCATGGCACTTTTACCTCGCGCCTAGGTGAAGTTAATTAACTGGCATCAAGTTCGTGTTATTTGGTTTTGTTTAGACTTTTTCTTGTGGGGTCTTTTAAAGTCAAAAGTCAATGCAAAAAAGCCCGAAAACCACTTCGGCCCTTAAAAACAACATAATCGATACATTAATCAAATTTAGGCTTATTTATACGCCTAAGTCATTGAAATCTGGAACTTTTGAATGCGCGCCACCCATTGAAGCAGCAGCAGCCATTTTAACGATATTACGATTGAAAAGGATTTCAAATAAAAATACAACCTTCTTGATACCTCATATATATAACTTATTTTATTAACTTTAAATAGGAAGTTATTGTAATGGGTCGGATGTGTGGAATGTCGCTTTGTCGCTTAATAAAAACTTGAAAAGGGAGTTTGTTCGTAGACTACTACATTAACATGTGGTGTTAAAGCGTGCTTGAAGCTAACCTCAATTATTTAAATACCTGAATCGAGATTGCTTCCCCAACCACAATCGAGTCAAAATTTGTGAAGAAAAACCTGTTTGTAGGAGTTGGTTTTACAGATAATGCATAATGGTTTGGTTATTTGCATTTTTGTGTAAAAAAATTATAATTTTGTTTAAGTAAAAAAAAATTGCACATAGTGTAGGTATCATATTCTTATATGGTGCTGACCTATTCAGTTCTTCATTGTTTAACACGAATTAAACTATCTCACTTGCTTTTCATTTGCATTTTAGAAAGTGCTGTCAAACTAATTCATTTTTAAATCTTCTTGTGTGGCGGAAACACCAAAAATATTTATTTAATCTAAACTGTAATAAGCCTTTGGTGGAAACATAGCAAAACTTAATTATCTTTTCTATTGTTTTCTCCTGCAAAATAAGCCCAGTTAGTCCATTTTCATTAACAAAACTAAATAATATCAACGGTAACAGATTGATTTTTTTCCCTAATGGAAAACTGCACTGATTCCAAATTCACAACTACTCAACGAACACAGCCATCGAGATACAAATGCAATATCAATCGTACCAACACTTGAGAATGAAATCAGATAAGATTTATTCGAGACTCGTATAAATGTCAAAACCCCATCCGTAGTAAGATTCGACTCTAACTTTTATCGGTAGTATTCATAATGCCGATATTGGTTTTGTTATTCGTGTAAAATCCTACTTTACTATTGAAAGATTTTCCAACAAAACACTGGTAATATCTTTTCCATAAAATAACAACGACCAAATTGCACACTTACGAATTGTACCTTTAAGGTTGTGAATCAGTTATGGAATAGCGGCATGAACCTTTTATATTTGAGTTCAAAGATTTTAAACTATATCACAGCGAAAAATGTTGATCAACTCTTTGGGAAAGTTAAAGTAAAGGAGACTGTTCTTGCAAAATTGCAACACCTTAATGCTTAAAGCTTAAATGCTGTTCACATCAATATCATAAAATTCCGGTTATAAAAAATCATTATCATTAGAGACTTGTTATCATTAATTATCTGAGGCATCGTTTCGGTTTCCAAAGCGGGATGGAGTTCAGTTCTAATCTCCAAAGCCTATCCTGAAAAGTCAGGAAACGTCTCCCTTTCAATTTTAGCTAACTTATTTTTATAGGAATACACAAATCATTGCCCACCACAAGGAATTAAAGCTGGCTGTTACGACTGTTTCACAAAAAATGTCGAATCTTTGCTTTTTAATGGGTGCAGCACCTGGAAGGTTACTTCAAGGAATTGCAATTGCATTGCAAGGAAGCTGCAAACCTTCTCAAATAAATGTCTTCGTACCATCCTAAGGATTTTTTAATTAAACCGAATATACAATGAGGTCTTTAATAGAAGGCCAGCTCAGGAACCTATAGACTCTATTATACGAAGTCATTAGTGGCAATGGATTGGACATACGCTTCGCAAAGGTAACGACCCTGCATTGCAGGCCAAGCAATGCAGTGGAATCCGCTTAGACAAGAAGAAAGAAGACCTGGACGACTGGAAAGAACATGGCGTAGTACAATCGAAGAGGAATCAGCGTCACTAAGCAAGAGTTGGAGGGAGCTGAAATATATCTCCGGAAACCCTATGCCCCTTAAAGGGTTCGCATCGGACTTAACAGTTCTAAGGACCCAATTAAGTAAGTAAGTATCAGAGCTTGGCAGCTCTATTTATTCAACGTAACTGTCTCAGTAGCCTAATTTTCCAAGAAATAAGCTATAATCGCACCGTGCATCGAACAAGTCTGAAAACCAAATCGAATTGTGATAACTTCAGGATGCAGATACTTATGAACAATTCGTTGAAAGATGTTTCGAGATAAAAATGCTTCAATTCTGCTTATAAACTTACCCCCTTAAAAGAAAATAAAGATCATTTTTCGATGAAAAATAAGATAATTTTGATGTATATCAAGGACCAAATCAGCGAAGATGGGACGTTACTGGTAATTGACTGGCTTGAGCTGTTGTATTGACTGACATTTAAACGACTTAAAACCTTAGTCTTTAGAATGCTTTTTTTAAAAAAATGAAGATGTGTAATATTCTGGCTACAGCAGAAATATTATAAATTGTTCTTGATCGACGAAACCGTGTTTCAATTCGTTATATTATGTTCATTTTTCCAACTTATCAGCTCAAATACTTTCATGAGTTTGACTATCGTCGACAAATTTTTACCATTTAATTGTCAAATGTCAAAAAGTTACAGCTTTAAAAGTACCACCTACCCAAATAGTTCTCCATTCTCCATGGTGTAGTTCTGGACTGAACCATCGCAAAGATGTTATCTCTTCCTGGTAAAAAGAGCTTATTTCATAGAATTGATTTATATCTAGCAACGAAATGATCTTTTTTTAGCCAAATAGATCTTCTTTTTCCAGAAATCTTTGAAGCAAGTAAACTACTAGAACCCAACTTTTCAAGTTATGACAAAACTCAAATAAATTTGTATGATTGTAGCCTTAGGCTGTCTTAGCTAGTTTATTTCTTATCATTTGTCACTTCAATGGTTAATAGAAAATCCAGCTGCCTTATGTGCAATATTCAAGCTTATCTTAGAACTTAAGGTCTTTTCTTCTTGTTAAGTTTTAATAATGTTCATAAAACAACAAAACGAGACGAGAGATATTTAGAAATAAGGTTTACAGAAATTAAACGGAACATATTTTACATCTGAGACTTTTATCGAAATTTCGTTAAAAACACCGTTAAATCAACCCTTAAAAAAAACTCTTTGAGATTTCTATACAAAAACCCTTCTAACAATCGAATACCGATTGATCTTTAAGTTTGTAGTATCGTATTTTGTTTCTAAACACAAAAAATCAAGAATTTAAAAAATGTTCACCTTTCAAAATAAAATAAAAAAAAAATTAGAATTTATTTGTATGTCATCTCATAACTCGCAAAACCCTGAGATATTTACAGACACATCAGAAGAAAAAAAAAAGAACAAAGAAACAAATATTGTTATTTTATAAAAGTAAATATATAAAAATACATTCCAACCAACGAACATAATATTTATTTGCAAAAATAATAAAAAACAAATCTCAGACAATTCAATCTAAATATGGCAGCCAGTGTGACATTGTGGCGCGTCGTTGTCGTTGTCAATATCGTCGTCGTCAAAAGCAGTAAGTAAAAACACAGATTACGACAACCACCGACGTCGACGACTACAACGAGCGACGGCAAGTAACGTCTCAAAGTTTTAACTTATAAGTTCTCGTTCTCGGTTTCAAGGCACTTGGTAGCTGGGTATAGCTTGTAGTTGGAAGCAGCACAGAGTTTAAAGCTTGTCGATTTGATATGATGGAATAGAATGGTGAGGGGTTTGGCTAGTTTAGTTGGTTGGTTGGTTGGTTGGTTTTGGTCTATAAATAGGTTCAGTAATTCTAAGTGACCGACTACTCTCAAATGGGAATTATAAAAATGTTTATTTTTTCGTCAGATTGTTTTTTTTTCTAAAGTTGTTGTTGTTCTTTCAACGCTTCAATATGCGTTGTAATTTGCATAAATTTTATAGACGAACCGAACATTGCCTAATGGGTAGATATTGGGGGAGGTTTGAATGGAATGGGGGTGATGATTGGGTTCGCTTCGCTTCGGTTTGGCTTGGAGTAGGTACCTTCTATTTTTTTTTTTTTTTTTTATTTCTATATGAATCCAGTAGCTCAGAGAACACAATGGAGGTTTATCAGTTGTTGATCAACTTGTCAAGCTAGCGACTAATTGGAACATTCTATCCTTCGATTTTTTAATAAGGTTCGCTGATGGAGTGAATAAAATTTGTATACGTTTGCGTTGTATGTCGGCAGTGCGGCGCGGTGCGGCGGTCGGTGGTGGTGGTTGGATGTGAATGTTTGTGTGTTCGTTTGAATATGCAAAATATTTTATGGGTTTTGTAGAATGATGGATGGCGATTGATTTTATGCTTTTTATTACACACAATTCGAAGGAGGCATATTTTCAGTGTTTTGTTATTTTTTTTTGTATCTTTTGTTTGGTTTTACGTTTTCATTTTCTACTCGTAATCAATAAAAACGTTAAGGGTGAGGGAGTTTTATTTTTATTCCTCATGAATTTTTGAAATTATTTTAGGAAATAGGTGAGTTTGCTGGTTGAAATTATGGGACAATAACACGATTTTCTTGATTAAAACAAAAGGACCTATTATGAAATAAAATATAACAATATATTAATAGTTTGGCATTAATAAATTCGGCAAAGAATACAAAAAATAGTAAAAACATTCAAAATGTACTTTTGTTTCCAATAACAATATAAATTGTTCTTATTTCTGTATTAAGGGTATTGCTTTTTGCCAAAATTTATTAAGAACACACTTAACCAAAAAATACACTAATTTGTTGCATACTGTACTAGCTTTATGGTTAAACTTTAACAATAAGTTATATTTAATAACTTAAATAAATTGTTAAAAAAAGTTCTAGAATATTCTTTTTGATAAGTATTAATTCGAAAAATGTACAAATTATTATTTTCAACTTGCAGGAGTTTTTACAGATTAAGTATACCAGTTCGACATTTTTTAAAGTCTTACAAAAAAATTAACTGTGCTATGTTAAGCACAGTACCCTATAATTTTGTATCACATCAGTTTTTTTTTTGTAAGTCAAGCCATCGAAATTAGAAACTTAAGTTTAAAGCCATAGCCCCCATACAAATTGTTTGACCAAAAATCGAAAATTCGAGTTTTTTCCAAAATGAACTGATAGATTTCTATTACATTTTTCTCTAAACATTTTTTCTTGATTTTTCTTCTTTCAACAAAAAAAAAAAACTTATTTTTTGTAGTGCTCTAGGAGCGTACCCCTCATAGAACTTTTACTTTGTTTTCTCAAAAACTAAGGAACCGATTTCAATAATTTTTTTTTGCAAAAGCTCAATAATATTTTATGATTAATTGTCATTGAATTTTTTTATTTTTATTTTACTTTTGACTTTTGAAAAATAATAAAATTCGATATTTTGTAAATGAGTCTTCATTTTTGAACGAAACTGAAGTGTCAATCGTATATTAATACGCTTTAAGTAACGTAATACTTAAAATATTTTTAAGCATAAATTTAAAAAGTTAATTAAAAAAAAACGCTCTAACGATTTTCAAATAAAACAAATTTAAAATTAAGGTGTTATTGTAAAATCAAACAGAATCGAAATTTTTGAAAACAAACTTTTTTTGCAAATATGTTTTTGAAGGTTAAAATACAAAAAATGTTTTTAAACCGGCTCTCTTCATACATAAGCAAAATCATGACAATAACTAACTAATTCATAAATTTAGATTGCCTCAAAAAGCTTGAAATAAGTACTTTTGTTTCAAATTTTAAATAGTTGTATCTTAAAAACCTGACGTGATAAAGTGATTTTGAAGTCCGATTTGGATGAGAGCCGTCGAAAAATTGAAAGGACAAGAACTATTTTTAGGTCCAGTGCGTACATTGAGATTGATTTCAAATAATATATCATGTTTTTTTGATATTTGAGCTTTAAATTCAAGTAGTAAATCAAGGCCAAGGCTTTTTGCCATATCAGCTTTTATCTTTTGACTAATAGACGACTGAATGATATTGCTACTAAGTGAAATATCACACAAATATCTTCCAGATAGTATTAATTTTTTGAAATATACTCAGTATAAGTTCATATTACTAGGTCAGACTTTGCTGGAAAACAAATATTTCAGTTTTTATTTACATATATGATGATATCTTGAAATAATTTGTGACGAAATACTCGTATACTTTTGTGGTACCAATGATATGCTCTGTCAAACCAAGTTGTTAAACCAATCAAGAGACTGGATTAGTTACAGATATTGTAAGGCCTGTGCATCATCGTTTCGCTCATACTACTAAAAATATCGCTGCTGAAAGTGAAAGCGTTGCTTGAGACCCGAATGTTTCGATTCCCAGTCGTTTTTAGGAACTAAGACGTATGGCGTATTTTGCATTTGGATCTTCACTTACAACCATATAAAGTCCAGCTCATACAACAAGTGAAGCCAGCTGACAATTCACTATTTCGTTGATACGTCGAATGGGTGCTTGAACAACAGACGGCGGTTTACGAACAACATTTTCTACAGCGGCGAAGAACAATTTTCACAGTTGTGATTTTCTAGGAATCTTCAAACAATTGAAGAGAGGCCATTACATCCAAGAAAAGTCACTGTTTGGTGCTGCCAGAAGGTGTGATTGGACTTTACTTCTTCGAAAACGATGAAGATGCAATGACTGTCAATGTCAATTTGGAGCGTGCTTTTAAAGAATACGACTTATAAAATATGGGGTTTCAACAAGACGGTACCACATTGCACACAACTCAAGCGAATATTGCAAGAGACATTTCCTGACCGCTTGATTTCTTGTCGTGGTGATATCAACTGGCCACCAAGATTATCCGATTTGACACTTCATGATCTGTGGGACTACGCCAAAGACCATGTTTATGCAGATAAACCTTTAACTCTTGAGCACTTAAAAACCAACATTCGTCAAGTTATGGCTGCTCAAAAAACTGATCGAAAATCGATGTTTTTTTTACTTTTTTTATTGTTGGTGGCAATTCTAACATGTCGTATCTTCTCAAAAATAAACTACGCTAACTCTTCTCGAAATAAGGGAGAGTTGCTGCACCACATTTTAAAACTTAAGCAAAAAGGAAATAAATTTAAAATACAATAAAGTTTTCTTAAAACACGTATTTAAAACAGAAAGCTTTGAAATTGGAAATTTGCAGCGAACTAAAAAATTCCACGTCCAGATAGGAAGCTTGAAAAAGAAATCAATGCCGGAACATATCCAAAATGATCAATTATTTGAATTACGTTTTTGGGCTAGTGCTTAAACTTCAATTGATCCCTAAAGTTTTTAAATCTTTAGTAAAAACTAAAATGAATGATGCAGTTAAAAACCATATCTCACCCTTTCATCATGGATTTGTTAGTGGGAAATCCACTGCTATAAATCTTACGTTGTTTACAAATTTTTGGAAAAAAGAAGCCAAGTGGGTGTCATTTATACTGACTCTTCAAAGGCATTTGATGGGGTAAGCCATGAATTATTATTGAATAAATTCAAATCGCTAAGTTTTCATTCTCAGGTGTTTGACGGGATTAAGAGTTATCTGTTAAATAGAATTCAAATCATTAAAGTCGGTTCCATGAAATCAGTGCTAATTTCAAATTACTCCGGAGTTCCCCAAGGTAGTCACCTGGGTCCTCTATTGTTTTTACTTTTCGAAAACGACTCACCGAAATTTATTTTAGATTCACAATGTTTGACTTTCGCAGAGAACGTGAAGATAAACAGGCTCATAAATTCAATCTCTGACTGTAAACAGCTCCAGAATGATTTAAAACAACTATTTTGGATTGAATATCAAAAAATGTTGTATTCTCATGCTTACTTGATCTTTCAATCCTATTATCTTTGACTATACTTTATCTGCGAGTGTTCTGCAAAGAGTTTCTACTCATAAGGATTTGGGAGTTGTATTCGATTCCAAAATGGATTTTAGAATGCATGTAGATTACATTGAGTCAAGAGGTAATTCTATGCTTAGATTTCTATTTTCTAGCAAATTTAAATGTCCTTATACAATTAAGTCTCTTTTTATCAGTTTTGTTCGACCTATTCTATAATATTGTTGTGTAGTTTGGTCTCCCTACTACAAAAACGCTTCCAACAGAATAGAAAAGATTCAAAAGAGGTTTAAGAAGTTTTCTCTTATGAAACTTCATTGGACCTTGCCTTTATCTCAAGATGTTTTATATCTATATCAGCGTTGATAGATATAAAACATCTTGAGATTAGGAGAACCTATTTCTTGATTTCACTTGCAAGAGAAGTTTTAATTGGTCAGGTCATATTGATTGTACGGAATTACGAGAACTATTTATCACACATACTCCAACTCGTTGTTTGAGGGTTAATCATTTTTAACTTCCATAGGAAGTTATTGTAATGGGTCAGATTTGTCAAATTGAAAATTTTGACATTTCTTGAAGTTTCAAGGTCCCTAGAGTCGAAATAAAAAATTTTGAGAAAGATGTCTGTGCGTGTAAGAGTACGTTCGTACGTCCGTATGTCCGGTTCCCACGTTTTTCGTCGTCCATAGCTCAAGAACCAGAAGAGATATCGATTTCAAATAAATTTCGTTATACAGATAATAAGGCAGAAAAATGCAGAAAGGGCTCTCAAAAACATTGCGTGGGTGTTTTTTTACCATAGCAGCTTGAAAAACAGGTGCACATTTAGGTTAACCCTAAATATCTTAACCAAAAACGCTAGAGACTTGAATTAAATTTTATATAATATATTGTAACGTGATATCAAAGAAGCATATTTTTTTTTTTTTAAATCTATTAAACGGTTTTTTATAAATCAAAAAAAAACTGAAAAAAAAATTGTCACCTCAAAAATTGTACGACTTAAATATGATTTTATCTCCAAAACAATTTTGTGCAACGAAAAATAATGTTTTTGACATCTGATAAAATTTTGAGAAAAATCGAAATGACAGTTTTTTTATAAAAAATAAAAATCTAAAAAAACATTACTCAAAGTTGGTAAAAATTGAATATCGATTCGAATATCTTTTCAAAACCTTAAAATTTAGGCTTCAAACTTACTTTATCTTATAAGAAATATTGTTTTCAACATTCTGAAAAATTTTGAGAAAAATCGAATTGGCAGTTTTCGTACAAAAAATAAAAACCTAAAAAAAAATAACAAAAGTTGGTAAAAAACGATTTTCAACTCAAATATATTTTCAAAACTTTAAGATATTGGCTTTAATTTACTTTTGTCTTTTTAAAAATATTGTTGTTAACATTGAGTAAAATTTTGAAAAAATCTAATTGACAGGTTTTTTACAAAAAAAAATAACAAAAGTTCGTAAAAAATGATTTTCCACTCAAATATCTTACCAAAAATTTAGATAATAGCTTAGATAATTGCTTTCAACATTAGGACAAATTTTGAGAAAAATCGAATTGACAGTTTTTTTTACAAAAAATAAAAACCTAACAAAAATTAATTAAAGTTGGTAAAAATTCATTTTCGACTCAAATATCTTTTCAAAACTTTAAGATATTGGCTTTAATTGACTTTTATCTTTCAAAAAATATTGTTGTGAACATTCAGTAAAATTCTGAAAAAAATCGAATTGACAATTGTATATATAATATTGTTTTCGATATTCAGTAATTTTTATATAAAAATCCATTAGTCCGTTTTTTGTAAAAATGATACGAGTACATACATATAGACAACCTTTTAAGCAAGACAAATTGATAGACGGGATGGGAAGTCATCAGTGTGGGTCGCATCCCAGCCTCTATTTTTATTATTAATTTCATCATTAGGGAAATATGTCTAAGAAAGTAGTTAGTACTTATAGACGAATAAATAAATAAATGCTTTCTCATACCCTATCTAAATACCCGGTCTCACTTAAATGTATTCCCTAGGCAAGTTAAGTTAGTCTAATGATTGATGAGGGCGTAAAATTTGACCCAGGTTTACAAATTTGAATGGAAATAAGTCATTCTCCTTTTATTGTCAGGAACAAAATCTTATTTAAATAATTCATAAAATCATTAAAGAAAATATTATACAATTTTTTTTACAAATCTGTTCCCTATTTTAAATTTTACAAAAGTTGCTTGAATGTGGATTTTGTTTACTATTTGAATCCGTATATTATTTTGTTTGTGTATTTTTACCCATCCCCGTTTGGGTATATGTCAGCACTCCACGTTGCTATATGATAAAAAAATATATTAAAATATATTTTTATTTAAATAAATCGCATGAATATTAATTTAAAAATTTTACTTATTGTTATTGTATTTTTTTATAAAAAGCAAAAAACCAATTTCACTTAATTATTTATATTTCTAAAAATTGCTTCACATACAATAAATCAATTTTCCGTCATCACGCTTATAAATTATAATAATATTTGTTTTTTTCTATTTAGTATCTATTAACTAAAAAAACATCATAAATTAAATAAACCAAGTAGAATAATTCATTGGTTTCTTCCATAAATTAATTAATATTTTTTCCTGTGCGTTTTGTTTTGTTTTTATTGTACACATTTTGAATGAGCATTAAATTCAATGCGAATGCATTCATAAATACATTTATTTACTTATGTTATGTTTGTATATATGTATAGTTTCCAATGCCTATTCCATAATGTAAATAGGAAAACGTACATATTATATATGTATACAAATAAAATTGAGGCCATTCGTCGCGTCGCGTCGCGTCGAAGTCGTAGTCGTTGCTGTCGTCTTCCAAGCACTTAATATACAAACAAATGACATAAACGTTAAATAGTGGAGGTGGCATATAATATCTCAAAATTCAAAAAGAAGTCTTCTATACTTTATTATCGTTTTGTTTGTTCCTCAATCTATGTATGAGAATACATAAATATGCTATAAATTATACACTCTGCTAATTTTTCCTTCTTTCAACCCTCAACCATCACATCACCAGGGGACCACCCTTTTTCATATACATACTTATATCCCCATTAATTTATGTTTAGCAGTGTAATTTTGTGTGTCAAAATATTATATAGGTACATCAAATTATAGGTTGGCGCTTGCCACCAGCTTGGAGCTTTGAGGCTAAATGAATGTCCACTTCTAATATTAAACCAACAACACCGCCATCAATCTGCCACTCGCTACATCTTCTGCTAAGTTCAGGACCGTATCGGTCCATTCTGTGTGTTTAGTGACACACTTCAGGCCTCTTCACACAAAAAATCTTCTTTTGACACAATTGTCAATTTTGTAATCATAGTTTAATGTGAAAAAGTGATTCATATAATCTCAGAAAATATGTGACGTTTGTGATGATCAAAAGGCCCTGTTTTGTGTAGATGCGGCCTTGATGCCCGAGCTTCAGTGTATTTAAATGTCAGGGGATGAGATTTGATGGCTTCATAAATATCAAAGCTTCCACTTTTAATTATTTTTTAATAATTTGTTTTAACCACTGTGACATATGAGTTGACATATTGTCAATGAGGTAACAATTATGTGGGGACATTCTTTTTTTTTTTGAAACAAATGTTTATCATACGTAAGTAAATTTAAAAAATATTAGTTTTGGTTAATTCAAAAACAAAACAAAAATTTATAAAGTATCTGTGTGTGTGTGTGTTTATCTGTTCTAATGAGAGGGGGTTGTTTTATTTTGTGTGTGTTATAATTTAGTTGCGGTAAGAATCCGGACAAACGGGGGTAGAAAACTGAATTGATTTATGTTTATCTGGTGAGCTTTATAAAAAAGTTGTAATATTTTTGTCTTTTTATTAATGAAGAGCAAAAACTTGAGACTTTTCGGAGTGGGCATTATGTATATATTTAATTGCCGTGAGTGGGTAATCTGTTTTGTAATGTGACCCCGACTAATTTATAGCTTTGCCTATTGTTATGCAAATTAATTTTGATATGCGACAAACAAATTTTTGGTCTATAAAAAAAGCTATAAAAAGATGAATATAAAATTTATTTTAATAGAAGGCGTTTCTTTATCTTCTTAATCATCAGGAAGTATTATTTTTTTATATATGAAAGTGAAATTGAAATGGAAATAAAACAATATAAATTAATTTTAGGCTAATTTAATATAATTTGCAAAAATCTGTCATGTTATTTTCGGATTAAAGACACAAAATGGGCATGAATAGGAAATTTTGATTTTCTTATTTACTATAAATAAATGTTATAAATAAGTTGAGTCAAAAGTACAAAGTCTAGTAAATGCTAAGCTTTGAAAATAAAGACGAACTTTTAAATAATAAATGCAAATTAAGGACAAATTATGTCGAGTCAGTGAGTTCATACTTGGCAACTTATACAGGGGTACCTATTTTACGGTTTCAAAAGTAAAAGTAAAAACAGGCTGGAATGCGGACCAACGATGATAACTTACCATCCCGTTTGTCGATTTGTCTTGCTTAAAAGGTTTCTAGGTTTTCGTGTTTTGTTCAAAAAAAATTGTCAGTTGAATTATTCTGAAAAAATTCAAAATTACCACAAATATTTTGCATATGATGAAATAGTTATTTTTCAAAATCTATTTTTTAAACGAGATTTTTAGTCGAAAACCAGTTTTCACCAATTTTAGTAGGGATTCTTAACAGTTTTAATTTCTTATACAAACAAATACAAATTGGATGATTGAAAATAATTTGAAGTCAATATCCTCTATTATACAAGAGACATCGAGAACCGAACATCAATTTTTGTCAATTTGATTCTCAAAATTGTACTTCTTTAGAAGATAAAATTATTTTTAAAACA
Source organism: Eupeodes corollae (assembly GCF_945859685.1). Taxonomy (NCBI): domain Eukaryota; kingdom Metazoa; phylum Arthropoda; class Insecta; order Diptera; family Syrphidae; genus Eupeodes; species Eupeodes corollae. The sequence continues at coordinate 129,681,597 of NC_079148.1, read as the reverse complement.
ATATCTAAAATTTTGAAAATATATTTGAGTCCAAAATCAATTTTCACCAACTTTTAGTAATGTTTTTTAAGCATTTGTTTTTATTGTAAAACAGTTTATTTAATTTTTCTCAAAATATTACAGAATTTTTTTTTTAAATTCACAAGCACACAAGGGGTTATTAGTACCCTTTATATGTTTATATTTAAACACAGTGCCAGCGTTAGGAAAATAGGGAAGGATTTAAAAGGAGATACCGGTGCACATTCGTCTTAAAGTTCTGAACATCAAAATGATGAGAAAAAACAGAGTTGGCCAAAGCATTCCACATTCCCGATGTGCAATTTAAGAAAGAATGTCTATGCTTGACAGTACGCCCGAAATTGAGCTCATGGGTAAACTGATGAGCATTCCTAGAAGTGCGAGTATTACGGCTGAATTGTTTAAGGGGTGGAATGCAACTGGCTAATTCGACAGAACATTTTTTGTAAGAATATCTATAAAATAAAGAAAGGCATGAAACATTGCGCGACGGTGTTTTAGTGATCTAAATGTTTCGATTATAGTTCTGTCGCCTATCATTTTAAAAGCCCTTTTTTGAATTCTATCCAAGAGATTTAAACTTGTTTTGGGGGCACCTGCCCAGATATGCGAATTATATTCAAGCTTTGGACGGATAAAAGCTTTGTAGATTATAGCCAGACCAGAAGGGGTGAACAATTTCTTACATCGTCGGAGAAATCCCAAGCACCTGGCAGCATTTTTGTCGATATCGAATATGTGATCATTCCATAAGAGGTGATCTGTAATACACATACCGAGTACTGATAGTTGATTGGTTTCGGGGTTGAGTTACGCTTTAACGACAGGAGACAGCATTGAGTTTTGGAAGCATTAAATTCTACACGGTTTTTGATTCCCCATTGGACAATGCTGTCAAGATCACCTCCGAAGGACAAGGATGTTAATCTAGAAACGAATATGAAAAGCTGAGGGTACTGTCGTCGGCGAAACAGTTTAATGGATTAGAAGTGAGAGACAAAAGATCGTTTATGAATATAAGGAAGAGAGTCGGAGAAAAAACGGAGCCTTGGGGGACTTGACAGCATTTAATACAACTTGTGTTTGAATGGTTAGAAAGGTAATTTTTAATCCAACGAAGAAGAGATTCATACAAAAAGCACACATTTTCAAAAAGAGAGCTTGGTGCCAAACTCTATTAAATGCTTTTGAAATATCAAGTGAATAATCTTAATTTCTCTAAAACGATATAAAGATTTGTTCCACTGTTTGGTGAGATGAACCATGAGATCACCAGTGGACCTATTGCTACGAAAGCCATACTGCGGTCATTAAGAAGCTTCCGTTCTTTAAGATATTTCTTAAGCTGAAAATTAATCAGCGTTTCCATGGCCTTAGAAAGAAGGGACATAAGTGCAATTGGACTATAGTTTGAGAGTTAAGAGGATTCGCCTTTTTTAGGGACAGGCTGGACAAATGCAGTTTTCCATCCACTCGGGAAGAGACCTATAGAATAGGGCACAAAGCTAACGCAGTGGTTTTGCCAGCCTTGAAGAACACATCTTCAGAACAATTGGGGGAATACTATCCGAGGCCAGTGGATTTGTGTATGTCAATGTCTTTCAGTACTCTTGCGACTGCACGAGTGCGAAACAAGATTCGTCCCATAGAATCATTTACGCTCTCAAGAACAGGAGGACTAATTACACTTTCCGGTAGCGTAGAATTAAGAGCAAAATGTGCTGCAAGCAAATTGGCTTTATCAATTGAGCTTACATAGGGAGTGTCATTGTGGACGAGCGTTGGAACCGCGGATGATGTGAACGTTTTTTACAAATAACCACAAATTTGTATTACCTTTGGGATATTGTAGTATTTTTTACCTCAATTTCTGATCATGCAAAAATTTGGTTCGTCGAATATGACTATTACAGGTCTAACTGGTTTGTTTAAACTTATTCCAATTTTCCTCAGTCGGGTTGGCTTTATAGCAACGGATACTTTCATCTCTGAACCTAATAACCTCTTTACAGCTTTTAAAAACAATATTTCCCATAAAATAAAATTAGTTTGAAGTCAATATCTTAAATTTTAGAAAAGATATTCTAGTCGAAATTCAATTTTAAAAAAAATGTTAGTAATGTTTTTTAGGTTTTTATTTTGTATAAGAAAAATGTCAATTAGATGTTTCTCAAAAGATGTCAAAAACGTTATTCTTCCTAGCATACAATTATTTTGGAGATAAAATAATTTTTTTTTGTAAAATATTCAAGGTGACAAATTTTTTATTTCAGTTTTTTGATTTATTAAAAAACAATTAATTGGATTTTTTGAAAAAAACTTGCTTGGTATCACGTTACAATATATAATATAAAATTTAATTCAAGTCTCTAGCGTTTTGGGTTGTGAAATATTGTAGGTTTTTAGGTTAACCAAAATTGTCACCTTTGTTTAAAATTGCTATTCTTTATTCTTTTCCTACCATGGCCTCGCCATATACAGAAGGAGTGATGTTGCTTATCAGCTCTTACCACAATATGGTCTTTCCACCAATTCCTTTTTTAATTATATGTGGTTTAAATTCTCCGTAAATAAGCAAATCATTTACTAAAAATAAATAAATAAATTGGGTGGCGCGACAGTTCATTGAGAACCAAGGCCTAGTGACTTACAACTCACAACCATTCCTGTGTGCGAGTAATGTTGTCAGGAATGGAGGGGACCTACAGTTTATATGCCGACTCCGAACGGCTAATTTTGAGAAAGCACTTTTTCATGACAATAGTTACTCTTGGAGAAGTTGTCAATTCCTCGCAAGAGGCAGTACCCGTGAAAAGATTTTAGATGGCGTAGGCAGGGATCGAACCCAAGACCTCTAGCATGACAGTCCAACGCACTAACCATCATGCCACGGGTACCATTTACTACTGCTTCCTTAATCGAAGCAAAAGTTTAGACAGAGTATCAACTTCTCGTCAATTTGATGCTTTGTTTCATTCCATACGAAGAATTGTTTCGTCCTTTTCACGCACTGAAATCGTTGTTACGGGCGTTTTAAATGTACACAATTCTTCATGGCTTCAACATTCAGGCCAGACAACACCCAAGGGAGTGTGTGCAGAAATCTTCGCTGAGTTGAACCACCTAACTTCGACAGTCAACGAGCTCACCCGAATGTCGGACATTGAAGGTCGAGGAGAAAACACCCTTGACTTGTTTCTTACCTCTGATCCTGATAAGTACACTGTTAGCGTTCTATCTCCTCTAGGCACATCTGACCATTGTGTTATATCAGCAAATTTCTCGTGTCAAAACTGTTCAGTTAAAGAAAGAGCTCCTAAGAGAACGGTTTGGCAATACGAGAAAGCCAACTGGGACAGTCTCAATAATTACTTCAGAATCTTTAACTGGTGACTATGCTTCCTCGATAGTGACGTTGACGCCAGCGCTTATATGATCACAAGTTTAGTTCCCCTGAGAATGAGAACTTTCATACCGAACAGGGTTAAAAGTATCAGACCCAAAGAAAACGCTTGTTTTGGTGCTAGCTGTAAGGAGGTTATTAGAGCCAAAGAGGTTTCCGTTGTTATAAAGCCAACCGTACTGAGGAAAGACGGAAAAAGTTCAAACAAGCCAGGAAGGCCTGCAACACCCATATTCGACAAACGAAATTTTTACATGACCAAAAATTACGGCAACAAATTATGCAATGTCCCAAAGGCAGTACAAATTTTTGGTCATTTGTAAAAAACATGAGGAATTCTTCCTCTTCTTCGGTTCCTACGCTCGTTATCAATGACAGTCCTTTCGTTAGCTCTTTAAAAAAAGCAAATCTCTTTACTAGGAAGTTCGCCGTCAATTCTACGCTGCCAGTGAGTGTTATGACTGCGCCTGTACTTGAGCGAGTTAGTGATTTCAATTGAGTTAGTGGGACCAATCTTTTTTCGCACTCGTACTGTTTCAAGAGTCCTAAGAGATCTAAACACACATAAATCCACTGGTCCGGATGGTATCCCCGCTATTGTTCTGAAGAGGTGTTCTTCAATGCTGGGAAAACCACTGTGTAAGCTTTTTCATCTATCCTACTCTCCAGGTCTCGTTCCAAGCGGATGGAAAACGGCATTTGTCCAACCTATTCCCAAAAAAGGCGAATCTTCTTCAACCTCTAACTACCGATCCCTTCTTTCCAAGGTCATGGAAACGCTGATTAATTTTCAGCTCAAGAAATATCTTGAAGATCGAAAGCTTCTTAATGACCGGCAATACGGCTTTCGGAGCAATAGGTTCACTGGTGATCTCATGGTTTATCTCACCGAACAGTGAAACAAATCTTTACATAGTTCTGGAGAAAGGTAGATTATTCACTTGATATTTCAAAAGCATTTAATAGAGTTTGGCACCAAGCTCTTTTTGTATTGATGAATCTCTTCTTCGTTGGAATAGTACTTACCTTTCGGATCGTTTAATACAAGTTGTATTGGATGTATTCAAGTCTAAAAACCACAAAATAAATGCTGGTGTGCCCCAGGGAACCTTTTTTTTATAACACTCTTTCTCATTTTTACTAACGATCTCCTGTCTGCAACTTCTAATCCAATACATTGTTTCGCTGACGATAGTACTCTTAGCTTTTCATATTCGTTTTCAGACTCACATCCGTCTTCTTCGGATGTGGAACTGCAACGAAAAAATATAATAAGCTCATTAAATTCCGACCTAAACAGCATTGTTCAATGGGGATTGAAAAATCACGTGGAATTTAATGCTTCAAAAACGCAATGTTGCCTTGTATCGTTACAGCGAGATATACCATCATTGCCAATATCCATGGATGGCACTTGCATCAATGAGACTGAACACCTCGATATTCTCGGTATGTGTGTCACCAACCACCTCTTGTGAAATGATCACATACGTGATGTCGCCAAAAATGCGGCAAGGTGTTTGTGTTTCCTTAGGCGATGCAAGAAATATTTCACCACTTCTGATCTATCTGTTATCTACAAGACTTACATTCGTTGAAAGCTTGAGTGTAACTCCCATCTCTTGGCTGGTGCTCCTGCAACCTACTTAAGCCTCTTGGATAGTATTGAACGTAGAGCATTTAAATTGATAGATGATAATATCATCATAAGTTCATTTACTTCGCTTGAACATCGTCGTAAGGTCTCTTGTCTGGCCCTTTTTTACCGTCATTTTAACGGCTTATGCTCTAGTGAAATAGCCAGTTGCATTACTCCCCTTAAACAGTTCAACCGTAATACTCGCGTTTTAAGGAATGCTCATCAGTATGCCCTTGAGCCTAACTTCGGTCGTACTGTCAAATTCAGAGATTCGTTCTTTAGCCGTACTACGTGAATGTGGATTGCCTTACCACACTCTGTCTTTCCTACTCATTGCAATATTCAGGAATTCAAAACCATTATGCACCGACATCTCCTTTTAAACCCTATTTCCTCTACCTAGTGCTCACACTGTGCCTTTGCATAATAGTAATATCCCCTTGAGTGTGTGTTTATTATAAAAAAAAATAAAAATTCTGTAATCAATTCAGTCTCTTAAAATTTCTTTAAATTTTTTCCAATTCCTTGCATAGTTGGAGGATTATTTGTAAACTTCTTTGCATCGTGTCCTCTACTCCAAGAGATTTGACGGCTGTATTTAGAACTATTTTTTTTTTCCCCCAACTCGGCTCTATGAAATCCTTAATGGAGATTTTGGAAGGTCAACTGCCTAAAGATGCTTGAAAAATGGTCTAAATTACCGAAATAGTTTTCCATAACTCTAGAACCAGTTTTTACAATTGAAGATTCAAACAAAGTTTCCTAACTACTATTTTGTGTTTCTAATCATGTTAAAATTGATATATTTTTTGTTTCATCTCAAAATTATTGTTTTTGCACTTCATGCTTTAACAAACTATTCATTTTTTTGTTGTGTAATTAGTTGAACTTATGTTCATTATTTGAATTTTAACTTCTTTACATTTTAATTGTGTTTTTGTTCTGAAATGTCGATCAGGCAGAATTGCCTTGTCCATATTCTTAAAAAAAAAACTTTTGTTAATAATTTATATCTGAAAATAAAGAAACTATCTATTTGTAAAAAAGAAAAAGTGGAGCATTTTACATTTATTACTTAAAATTAAAGAGTTTTCTAGTCACATTTTCAAACCTTTTAATCTTTTTTGATTTTTGTCAATAAAGTCAACATAACACCGCAAAATACTAAATAAAGTAGCAATAGGTACAAAAAATATCAACACAAAAATAAAAGTTATGTATTTTTGTGCCAAATATGGTGTATTGACTTTATTTGGCACGTGTATTTCTTTCAGTGGTTTTATAATTTTTTCTTACCTATGATTTTTTCCGAAATCCAACTTCATAAAGTATTGAATTGGCTTTGAGCCTTTTTCCAAAAACACATTTGTCCAGAGCAATAGACACAGAGTGGTTTCCAAAAACAGAAAAACAACAGCCAACGGCAATAATAACATAACGTATATTGAAACATAAGCATTTACTACTAAAATGTATACTACATACAATACGACTTTACCTACGACAAGTTAAAGCTTATGTACATATAATATGGCAAAGAGTCTAATGCGATTAGGCTGAGATAGATGTTATAGCATTTATTTGTCATTTCTTAAGTCACCTTGACTAAGTGTTTATGCGTTTAGAGATAGTGGACATTTATTTGAGGTTTTTTGACAAAAATCATGGAGTTGAGGTTAGGGGGTAAATAGAAAATTGGTGGACTACGCTGCCGAAAAAGTAGTGGTACACAGTTTTAGTTGTGAGTCTTAGCTTGTGTGTAAGTATTTAACACGTGAAAGCTAAAAAGTAATAAAGAACAATTTGTTAAGCTGTATTAACTATAGTTAAGTGTTTTTTGTTTAACTTTTTCTTTAGCAAAAGAATGTTTGTCTAAGGGATGAGACACAATGAGACACGATGGAAATGAAACCATTTGTACATCGACATCAATTGTATGAATCAAAATACCAAATGAAGTTCTTATTTTGATTCTTTGAATCCAGGTTATCCTTTGGATTTTTGAAACGTAGCAACAATTTTAGTATTTCCAAAATAACTATCGTATTAGATATTCAATTCGAAAAAAAATCCTAAAAAGCTGGACATAGGCGGCGAGCTTTCTTAACAATTCTTCAAAAGTACCCTAAATTTGGAGTGTTCATACATGTTTACCAAAAACTAAGTTTTTTTAAGAACGAAATTGTGGGCATACACATTTCAACTCATGTAGCTCTGCACAATAAACATTGTGATACCATTTATATTCTTAAACAAAGGGTGCAGAGCATTTAATCAACAAAAATTGAATGGATTATTATTTTTAACATTGATTTTTGGATTTTTGTTTAAAAATTTCGCATAATTTTTATATTGCACAAATATCCAAAGAAAAACGATGTCAATGGAGTCTATATAACTTTTGTCACTTGTGACATATAGTAACGATATGATAAAATATGCATTCGTTAAAAATTTAGAATTTGAAATTCTGATCAAACAGAACATTACGATGATAGCGAAGTCAAAAAAGCGCATTTGCTCGATTAAGTTCAAACTTAGATTTTAAGGATTTAAATCATTTTGCCTTTTTTCGTTTGTTTAAAGATGAAAAGTAACAGTAGTCTCCATACAAATTTGTTGGCTAAAAATTGAAAATTAGAAATTTGTCAATAAGGAACCGATAGATGTTTATGAATTTTTTTCATATTAATTTGAGAGATATCAAGAACCGAACATCAATTTTTACCAAATTTTTGTTCTATTTTTTGTAGATTTTATTTTTTTATGAAAAAACGGACTGTTAGATTTTTATTAAAAAAATTACTGAATATCGAAAACAATATTTTCTGACAAATAAAAAGTTTGAAGACAATATTTTTATTGTTTGATATTTTAGTCGAAAGTAAATTTTTATCAAGTTTTAGTATTGTTTTTTTGTTAACCTAACATTATTTTTTTGTAAAAAAACTGTCAATTCGATTTTTCTCAAAATTTTATTTACACTTTTTTTTCTTTTTAAAAGATAAAAGTATAGTTTTCAACTACTTCCCAAAGTTTCGAAAAGATTTTTGAGCTGAATATCAATTTTTACCAAGTTTTATTAATTTTATTGATTAGGTTTTTATTTTTTGTAAAAAAATCTGTCAATATAATTTTTCTTGAATTTTTTCAGAATGTTGAAAACAATATTTCTTATAAGATAAAATTATTTGGAAGCTATAATCTCAAATTTTTGAAAAGATATTTGAGTCGAATATCAATTTTTACCAACTTTGAGTAAAGTTTTGTTTAGGTTTTTTATTTTAATAAAAAAAACCGTCAATTCGATTTTTCTCAAAATTTTACCAGATTTCAAAAAAGTTATTTTTCGCTGCACAAAATTGTTTTGGAGATAAAATTATTTTGTATTCGTAAAATTTTCGAGGTGACAACATTTTTTTTCCAGTTTTTTTGTTTAAAAAAAAAACTTAATTGAAATTTTTCAAAAAATATACTTGTTTGATATCACGTTACAATATATTATATACAATTTAATTTAAGTCTCTAGCGCTTTTAGTTCGTAAGATATTTGAGGTGAACCTGCTATGGTAAAATACCCCCCCCACGCAATTTTCTTGAGAGCCCTTTCTGCATCTTTCAGCCTTATTACCTGTATAACAAAATGTATTTGAAGTCGATATCTCTTCTGGTTCTTGAGCTGTGGACGACGAAAAAAACGCCGCGAACGTACGGGCGACGTTTCTAAAAATCGACTCTTGGGAGCTTGTAAGGTGGAGAAATGTCAATTTTTTCAATTTGACAGTATTTTGAGATGACGAATTTTGGGAAACAGTATTATGAGAATATTAGACACACAGTTTTATACAGAATTTAAACCACACAGTATTTTAAAAAACAGCATTTTCACACGTTCTTTTTTTTGTCTTACAATATTTTTTGTTGGCTTAAATTCTTGAACAAAGTAATGGCTAATGATAAAAAAGTTATATTATTCTTTTTTTTCCAAAATGCAATGTTCTTAAAACTGATCAACATTTTCTACCAATATTTAATTTTAATTTTAAAAAGTGTCGTAAGCACTTCATAACTGCATACCGACGATATTTCTGCACAAAAATGGTTATGTTTACGAAAAGTTAAATGGCAATTGATTTTTTGAAGATAAACTTATTTTGCAGGGCTTTTTTATAACTAAAGATAAATGTCCCATTTTTGAACCAACTTTTTTAATTCAGAAGCAAGTTTTTAAGACCTATCGGTCATGCATTTAAACAAATTTTGTTATAATTAATTCAAAAAGTGTATAAACATTTTTTTTAAATAGTGTCTTTCTCGAATTTCCTATTGAAAAACAGATTAAACCTTGATTTTTAAAACTTTCCGCAGTTTTTTGGAATTAACAAAAATTATCAGCTAAAAGTTCTAACGGTCAACGTAGTAGGAAGTAATTAGTTACATTTTCATCCCACATTGTTTTCTCATTAAAAACAAAAGTTCAACATTTGTAATTTAACTAAATATAAACTGTTGAGGTTAAATTAAACCTACATGCATATTCAAATTTCTTGGAATAAAAGCTATTTTGAAAATATAATTTCAATATTTCTTTGAACTTAACACACAATAACCTCACCTATGAAAATGCTCATGTATGCAAATAATCATTTGAACTTTCACATTAAAATAAACTTTTTATATAAATCTGTAAACTTCTATCAACATCAACATGAAAATCTGAATATACTTAAAAAAATAATACATCGAGCATATTAATGATTACAAAACTTTATGAATAAAATAAATAAGCAAAAACATTAAACAGAATCAAAACTAATTCAAAACCATGTGTTGAGGCAAAATCATACGAATCTATTTTGGAATTTTTAAGAACTCCGTTCATAATGGTTCATAAATTTAATTTAAAGAATAACATTAGAAAATCGATTTTTCAACCTCTGAACTCTTTTGATATTAATCTAAATATTTGTTTCATAAAACAACCAAAATTTCTAAGGAAATTCAATAATAATTGTGTCAAAGTGAAATTAACATTCAAAAGCTCGAATCTACTGATTAACATTATTTTATCAAAATTAATTTTTCCTAAATCAAAAGTATTTTCAATGGAATTATATTCCCAATTAATCCACAAATTCCGATGAATGCCGAATTCTGGGAAGCTCAAAAATAGAGCTCTCAGCCAGTTGGTGCTTTTATCGCAGGTTTTTTGTAAATACTGGATTAGTATAACAAAACAGTGTTAACAAGCTTCTCTATAACCACCATAATTGTCAACATAATATTCCACCTCCCACTATCGCTTCAAAAAATACCACCCACGTTGCGTTGTTTTGAAATGTCATAAAATATAATACACAATAACACAATCCCAGTAATATGCTTGATGCTTGTATTATAATAATAATTTATTTGAACTGTACCTCGGCCGCTCGCCGTTGCTGCCACCGCCGCCACCACGCCGGCCGCCAGCCGCTTCCACCGCTTCGTATATAAAGTATCATTTGGTGTTAATTTTTTGTGCGAACTCTGGTCACTAATTTGTCATTTGGCATATCAATCTTTTTTAAGTTGAGACACTAAGAGTGGTGTAATGAATGTGTTTTTGTACAATAATTTGTCAGATCAGCCCATCGGAGCTTTTACTCTCTTTTCTTTTTATGAAAAAATAAAAACAAGCCACAAAAATTGGCACTATCCAGCAGGAGGCGTTAAAAAAGTGGCTAAATGATTAAAATAAATCAAAACCATGGACGCAATTAATTAGAACCATGATTAAGAGGACGTTTTTTTCTGTTTTTTTGGTTATAATTAAGAAGTAGGAAGACGAGAAAAAAATGGTAATGATTTGGAATTTTTATTGGATTTTAAGTGATCTAGGTACGCGTGTGATTGGGATGTGATTTATGAACTCGTTCTATTCAAAATAAGCATTTTTAACCAATTTTAGATTGGAAATCTCCATTTAAAAAGGAAAATTCATAAAATTCCACACAAGTATTAAAAACATACTTTTTTAACCGCACATGGAGAATGTGGAATCCTTAACCCAGCTTTGTTTTTTCCTATCATTTTGATATTCAAAATTTCAAGACCAATGTGCATCGGTACCTCCTCTTTAATACTTCCCTATTTTCTTAAAGCTCGCACAATGGACGCATTGAGTGTCCATTAATTATAAAAAAAAATCTCATTTTTAATGGCGATGTTAAAGCTCATGAGGAGGATTTAAGGATGATAATATGAGGCTTACATTTTTGTTATTGTTCAAAAAAAAAATTATCAATCCAAGATGATTTTAAATCATATTTATTAAAATAATTGGTGTTCGGAACAAACAGTTCGACTGTTAACATTTCATCTTCTTAAATCCCTTAGCAAGGAAATAAAAACAGCTACAATTTATCTTCTATGAAGACTTGTAGCAACCATATAATTCGCAGTAGCTCTCTGTAGCTCATATTATATGGAATCTCGATTTATTCGAGAAAATATGCGTCAAGACAAAGTGCAATGGTCATCTTCTGATGAGCCCAACCATTGCACCGGGGCGAAACGCATATTTGAACACTATGCTGGTTCATTTTTATTTTTATTATCATTTAATGATTTTAAAAATAAAAATATTATTTTCATGATTTTAAATCATATTTATTATTATAGACTCTTTTCAGCATAGATCACAAAACTAAGGCAATTTTAGGTTTTTTTTTTATATTGTACGCGCACTCAAGAGGATATGAATACCCTTATAATGATTATACACAGTGCGAGTAATAAGGAAGGAAAGATTGGTTTTGAATGCCTGCACATTGTTTTGAGTGGGAAATACTGAGTCTGGTAAAGCATTCCACATTCGTGCAGTGCGGCTAAAAAAAGGAATCTCTGTGCTTTACAGTTCGACTTAAATTCGGCTCATGGGGAAAATGATAGGCATTCCTATCATTAAGTTTTCGAAGCATCAAATTCTACCCGATTTTTATTCCCCATTCTACAATGCTGTCAAGGTGAGAATATAATGATCTTACGCTGAAGTTGGTAATCCACATCCGCACAACAAGTAAGACAATCTTCAAACGAATATGAAAATCTAAGAGTACTGTCATCAGCAAAACAATTTAGTGGTTAAGTAGTTTTAGACAAAAAGATCATTTATAAAAATAAGGAAAAGCGTCGGAGACAAAACGGAGCCCTGGGGCACTGCAGCGTTTATTTTGTGGATATTAGATTTGAACCCGTCTAATACTACATCAATTGAACGTTCCGAAAGGTAATTTCTAACCCCAACGAAGAAGGGATTCATTAATACCAAAAGCATTTTCAATCAGAGAGCTTGGTGCCAAACAATATCATGGTGATATAACCATGAGATCATCGGTGGACCTATTGCAACAAAAGCCATACCGCCGATCATTAAGAAGCTTCCGTTGTTCAAGATATTTCTTAATCTGAAAATTGATCAGTGTTTCCATGACCTTGGAAAGAAGGGATGGAAGTGAAATTGGACGATAGTTAGTTCGCCTTTTTTACTGCGGGCTCATTGCCTTTTACACCGATGTGACCTGGCACCCAAAAGATCTTTAACGCTTTTACAAGTTTGATGACGTTTTCTCTGATTTATCCGATGTAGGATGATCGATTGTTGAAGTTTTTTTTCTTGGATTTGTAGGCAAATTGCGTGGCTTTTAAGACCGCTAAGGCTTGAGATAAGAAAACAGAGAAGAATGGTGGTAGATTTTCTGTAGAAATTAGATTGTTGTTTGAATCAACAATTGTGAAAGAGGTGGTCACATTTTGAACCAACGGTAAAGAGAATATTCCAATCATTTCTGATGAAAGGACTCATCAACTTCTGAAAATGTTGAAGATATACCTATTTCGGAGTTGAATCTTTTTTAAATTGAGTGAGTGTAGTATTGATGGATTCCTTCGGGCATAGCCAAGGTGCTACACTCGACATCTTTTTTTTTATTTTCGGTTCAATGCCGATTTCTCGCATAAATTAAAATTATGCAGAGAGCTGATGGTTTTTTAGGTGTATTCAAGCGTTTTAGGATTTTCGTAGAGTCTTAAAGATTTGGAGAGTCATAGGATTCAAGTACTTTTCCCACAAGTCTTAATGTAAGGACTTCTTTTCTTTTTTGATCGACGAAAAACCTCCCTCAGCTAACATTTTTTTTAAAGCACTTGTCTTAAAAGCTTTGAGGCTGGCTCTGATTACGGCATGATATGCTGATTGAAGTAGTAGTAGTAGAAGTAGTACCCGTGGCATGATGGTTAGTGCGTTGGACTGTAGGCTGGATATAGGATTTCGCAGGTATACCGTAATTCAGGTTGTAGATGCCTGAAAAGGTGTTATTTGCTTTAACTCTAAACTTACTGTTCGTTAAAAAGGATTTTACAAAATTGAATATCTTTGGCCCAATTTTCCATTTTGTTCAACACAACATGGATGCCTATACGGTCGAAGACTTTTACAAAATCAATGAATATAAATAGTGACAAATTCGTCAATATGTAGTAGGTAGTCAATTGTACTACGGCCGTGTTTAAAAGTGATTGATTGAGGGCAATTACATTATTTTTTTCAAACCTAGTGGCACTACCATTATAAAATCTGTCCAACAAGACATATTATGTCGACATTGACATAATCGGAAGGGTGATATTAATGAGCCTTTTGAGAGTATTGAGAAAGAGGTGGAAAGTACTTTTTGTCATCTAGCAAGAGACTTCAAAACCGACACGTTTCGGTTAAAACGTCACTATCTATATACCTAACTTTGAATTAGTTAAAGACTTTGTCTAACTTTGCTCCGCCTTAAATGCAGAGAACAATAAAGCACTGAGATCAAACGAAGAATAACTTGTTTTTTTGGGCTAAGAAATCAATTGAGTAATGAATCCTATGCAAACAAAGTTTCGTTGTAAGAGACCTTCACAAACTCCATTCTGCTATAGCGACATATGTAGTATGGGCTATGACAAAATCGGATAAGGGCACCTTGGGTCGACTCGACAGCAAAATTTTTGAAAAAGGTGGAACAAGGAAATGTACGGGCAATACAGCGATGTCTGGTTAGCCAGACGGATAAAAGCCCAAGAGATGACTGATCCACGCAAGGAAGCAATGCCCCTGGGTCTCAAATAACTGTAGCGCCTCCGTCACAGTCAATTATAACGTAACAAAGCAATACACATTCCAAAAATTATTTAAAAAATATGATTCATGCCAAGAATTACTCTTTGAGGATTTGTCAATTTCTAACAAGATACCCGTGAACAAAAAATTTTAGATGGCAACGGCAAAGATCCAACCCAAGACCTCTGGCATGACAGTCCAATGCATTTAAAAAAAAGAGGCTGGGATGCGCCCACACTGATAACTACCCATCCTATCTGTCAATTTGTCTTGCTTAAAAGTTTGTCTACATGTACTCGTATCAATTTTTACCAAATTTGCGAAAATTGTAGATTTTATTTTTTTATGAAAAAACGAACTGTTGGATTATTATATAAAAATTACTGAACATCGAAAACAATATTTTCTGTGAAATAAAATAAATTTGAAGCCAAATTTTTTAATTTTTGAAAAGCTATTTTAGTCGAAAGTAAATTTTTAAAAAATTTTAGTATTGTTTTTTTAGAGTTTAATTTTTGGTAAAAAAACTACAATTTTGATTTTTTTCAAGATTTTATCGAATGTTGAAAACAATATTACTTATAAGATAAAATTAGTTTGAAGCCAATATTTTAAATTTTGAAAAAAATATTTGAGTCGAAAATCAATTTTTACCAACTTTTGTTAAATTTTGTTTGCTTTTTAATTTTTTGGAAAAAAACTGTCAATTTGATTTTTTTCACAATTTTACTGAATGTTGAAAACAATATTTCTTTAAAGATAAAAATAGTTTAAAGCCAATATCTAAAATTTTTGAAAAGATATTTGAGTCGAAAATAAATTTTTACCAACTTTTATAAATTTTATTTTTAAGTTTTTATATTTTGTAAAAAACTGTCAATTCGATTTTTCTCAAAATTTTTTCCTAATGTTGAAAACAATATTTTTTATGAGTAAAACTAGCAAGAAGCTATTATCTCAAATTTTTGAAAAGATATTTGAGTCGAAAGTCATTTTTTACCAACTTTTGTTAATCTTTTTTCGGTTTTTAGATTTTTGTAACAAAAACTGTCAATTCGATGTTTTTAAAAATTTTACTGAATGTTGAAAAGAATATAGGTAAATTAGAGCCAATATCTCAAAGTTTTGAAAAGATATTTGAGTCGAAAATTAATTTTTACCACTTTTTATTAATTTTTTTAGGTTTTTATTTTGTATAAAAAAACTGTCAATTAGATTTTTCTCAACATTTTTCAGAATGTTGAAAACAATACTTCTTATAAGATACAATAAGTTTGATGCCCAAATTTCAAGTTTTTGAAAAGATATTTGAATCGATTTTTAATTTTTACAAACTTTGAGTAATGTTTTTTTAGATTTTTATAAAAAAAACTGTCAATTTTATTTTTCACAAAATTTTATAAGATGTCAAAAACATTATTCTTCGTTGCAGAAAATTGTTTTGGAGATGAAATCATATTTTAGTCGTAAAATTTTGGAGGTGACAGTTTTTTTTTCATTTTTTTTAGATTTAAAAAAAGGCCGTTCAATTTTTTTTTTAAATATACTTGTTTGATATCACGTTATAATATATTATATAAAATTTAATTCAAGTTTTTTTTTTAGCGTTTTTGGTTCGAAAGATATTGAGGGTTAACCAAAATTTTCACCTTTTTTTCAAACTGCTATGGTAAAAAAACCACCCACGAAATTATCCTGAGAGCCTTTTCAGCATCTATCTGCCTTATTATCTGTATAACAAAGTTTATTTGAAATCGCTATCTCTTCTGGTTCTTGAGCTATGGACGACGAAAAAAAAGTCGCGAACGTTCGAACGTAGGTACGCACTCACGCACAGACATCTTTCTAAAAATCTTTTATTTCGACTCTAGGGACCTTGAAACGTCGAGAAATGGCAACATTTTCAATTTGACAAATCGGACCCATTACAATAACTTTCTATGGGAAGTTAATAAAATAAGGATATTTAAAAAAAACAATTGAGTTCAGATCTAACATAATTTTGAAAAGATATTTGACAAAAATAACAATTCTCTTACTAGAGGAAAACACTTTGTATGGAGAAGTACCTAAAAGTTTAATTTTAATATTATAATTTGTAAATGCCTCATGTAATAAAAAATATCTATCTCATACGGTAACAACGAAACAGCTAAGACATAACACTTTATTTCTCAATGACTTCTAGTTATATTTTTTAACCAATCAAGCCTTACAAGGGGTACAAATATAATACTTGACTTTATTTTTATATTTTAATATTTATTTTATTGTGTAATTACATTTTTAGATGACCATTTTATTTTTCTCAAAAAATTCTTAGCTAGCTTAAAATAATTCAATTTCAAACTATTTTCGACCTGTCAAAATCTATAAAGCTACCTGTACCAATTCACATACATATATATTTCGTTTATAAGATTTTCACAACATACTTCAGCTAAATAATATTTTCTCTGACGCTAATCTGAATTTAAAATTATATTTAAGAAAAAAAAAAGAATAATAATAATATTAATGTCCCTGACCGGGCGCCAAATAACACTTCAAAAAATAAAACATTTGACAAATATTTTCATCTCTCCTGCGCCAGATTCAAATTCATATCAAAAAATACTTACAAGTTACAAAATTTATTCAAATCGATTCAAAATTCGAAATTATTGATCTAAATTTGTTCAAATTTTAATTTTACAAAAAATCCAATCAGTATAAATATAAATAATATACACATCCACTAAAAATGCTGCTGCTGCTGCCACCGCAATTTTATACCACAACCAATGATCACGATGATGTTGATGATGAAACAATTTCCTTCTGATCGTTCTGATCATCATCTCCTCTATTTTTGTACCGCGCGAAAATAATTTGGCAAGTACTTACGGGCGATTTTTGCTTCTATTTTGTTGGTTTAATTTTTTGTCGGTGGGGTCGGTCGGTTGGTGGACGATAATTTTACCTCTTTCAGTTTTAATATAATTTTTGACGCATTTTAAAAATTCTCCCCCAAACCCTGAGCGAATATATGGCAAATACCAAACAACCCATCATCGTCTTCATTTTCTAGCTTTTTTGGCATCTGGCACACACAAATTGTGACGTTTGACGTTTCGTGTAAACAAAATATTGCTCTGCCTAATTTTCAAGTGCACACATAACATAACGTCCTCGTCGTGTAAATTTGCCAAAGCAATCGAGAGATGGCTACTAAAGAGATCTCACTGCTGTCGTTTTCATTTTCACCTCTCTCTCACTGTAGCCGATTGCAATTTCAGATGCGATACCACTGTCCTGTGCCTGTCCGCTGTCTACTGTCCGCTGTCCGCTAAACGCTGTCCTGTCCTACCTTCATAATCATTATCATCTTCATCTTGCTTGATCGTGCGGCAGAAAAGCAAACCAACATCAACATCATCATTTTCATCGCGCACTATCTTTCGAATTGAGGATTCTCAAGGCAGCAGAAGCAACACCCAAAACTATAGCACTTTATAGGGAACGATCGGACTGGCAAGCGAGCGGAGCGTTTAGTGCTGCGTCTTCGAGATATCTGGCGGATTGGATTTGGATTTGGATTCAGATTCAGATTCGAATTGGGATTCCTTTCTGTTAGCTGTGTGATTTTTCATTGAGTTATTATTAGCGGTAAATATAGGAAAAATTGTATCTTTGAATAAAATAACAAAACGAATCTATTTCGGATGTTATTTATAATAAATTTGTTGGATTTCAACCAACAAAATGGTTTAATTTTTGTTTTTCTCTTCTTCTTCTTCTTGTTTTTATTTTTTAATTTTAAATTTTTAGTTAATTTTTGAATTGGTTTGTGCGCTTCGTGCTTCTATTATATTTTATATCGGCTATAAGTAAAAAGGAGAACACACATCTCAAGCATTTTGATGAACTATTTGGGGCCTCAAATAAAATTTAAATAAAATTATTGTGTACATGGTTTTTATGGGGAAGATGATGGATGGCGAATGTATTTATGAATAATCTTTTATTTGATTTGTTGTTTTTTTGATATATATGTTTTTTCGTGTATTTCTGGAGGTGTCATTGGGTTTTTTTTCTTGGTTTTTGCTTTGAAATATTTTATGTGAATTTATTATAGGAAGATATTTGATAGTGCGCAAATTTATTGGAAAACATTAAATAATTACGTTTAAACTGATAGAATTTTAAATTTTGGATTTTTGTTTATTCTTGTTTAGGTTGATGTATAAGATTGTTTTATGATAAGTTTCTTGGAATTTTAGTTCTTACAAAAATAAATAGATTTGTTTCAACTTTTTGTATCTGATTTTAGTATAGATTTTATGTCAAAACAAGGTAAGGTTAGTGTAACTTACACGCATAATGGGCATTTGAAATGATATGATAAATGTCTTTTACAAACATCACAGAAAACATTTTACGTCTATTTTCAAGTGATTGAATAGCTAAGAGTTGGTATCTAGTTTTGTATGATGGAGTTTCGATGTTGCACCCAAAATTTTGAATAGTAATTCTTGTTAACTTTTTCTGGACCATTTCAATTCTCTTAGATTGAATGTTATAAAAAAGGTTGCAGATTACACAACAATATTCCAAGATTGGTTTTACATATGAGGTGAAAAACGATTTGAGCGTAAAAGGGACTTTAAAGTCTATGCTATTGCGTTTGATAAAAACAAGCATGGAGTTCATTTATTTATTTTTTTAATTTTACGAGATATGACTAATTACTTCGTTGAACTTCTTAATTGACCTTAAAACTAGTTCATTTATTCCAAAATTTGTATTATGCTTAGGTTGAAAAAGATGGTATCTTTCTCTGAAAAGTCTAATCGGGGCATAAAAACAAATTAACGATAGAAGGTTAGGACACTTTACATGGTAACATAAAATACCTCGCACAAATATTATATCATGAATATTTCTTAGCGATTTGAGAGATTTCAGACCCTGTACGAAAGCACAATTACAAAAAGGAATAAATTTACGGAAAGAGGACAGTTAAACATTTGAAGGAAACAAACCTTCTAAAAATTATCAAATACAGTCCACAAATGAGCTACATGTCAAATAATTAATGGAATTGTTGTATAATCGATTATACATAGTCTTGTGACTAAAAATATAATTCAAAATTGATTTCTACAAAGTGCTTGATGTTTTATTTCTTTGTTCTTTTTTTTACTAATTTTTATAACAAAAAACTTAGACATAACATAATGGTCCTTCGAGCCGGATATGAAACAGCGACCTATGGATATACCGTCCGCAATACGGATGACTCGTACAACTTTGAGTAGTCTCGAACAGTTGTAAATCGCCTGCAAGAAACAGTCATTGTGGTGTACCTGTATGGTAAGTACGTTTACCGTGCGTTTCTCGTCTTCGGTGTCGATTTGAATGGGTTTATGCGGGACCTCGAAATCCCAATGTAGCCGTAAGTATTCCGGACCGGTCCACCAAACTTCTAATAACTCCAATTTAGATGGAAACACACCCCTGGACGCTAGATCGATTGGATTATGAAGCGTTGCAACATGTCCCCAGTAATCGATCTTTTAATGAAACCAATCATTAAGTTGGCTTTAGCGACAACAGCATCCATGTGCGGAACAGATGTAAACTTGGAATCAAAGGAGACACACAAATTCTTCAGTGTAGCAGTTCTCTGAAGAGGGATACGATCAATAGAGTACAAACTCATAAGTTGAAAGTTTCTTAGAGACAGGGATAGCGAAACATTTCTTGACATTAAGTTTTAGACAGTTAACCAAACACCAGTTTGATACATGATCGAGGTCTATTTGGAGATTAAAGCAATCATAAATGGAATTCAATTTTAAAAATAATTAAAGGTCATCAGAATAATGAGGCATTGGCTGAATTTTATGTTTTTGCAAATATCATCGATAAAGATTATAAATAAAAGTGGTCCAAGATAACTGCCCTGGGGAACTCCTGAGGTACATTTAATTGATCTCGAAGTTTGATTGTCAAGTTTTACGTTTTGTACCCTATCAGTTCAAAAAGATGGAATCCACTGAAGGAGATTAGAGTGAATCCCAAATTTATGAAGCTTACGAAGCAGTATGTTGTGGCATACAGAATCAAATGCCTTACCTAAATCCGTGCAAATAGCGTCTAGTTGACTTTGACTTTCCATACAATTAATAAGGAAAGAGGAAAAACATGCGAGATTAGAGACAGTTTATCTACCCGATATAAAACCATGCTGGGCATCACTTACAAGTTCTTTCACGAAAAAATCCAGTTTGATCTTTACTAAACTTTCCAAGAATTTATAAATTGTGGACAGCTTAGAAATGCCTTTGTAATTTTCAACATTATTTTTCGAACTGTAGTTGTAGCCGTGCCATGATGGTAAGTACGTTGGAGTGTCATGCGATAGGTCTTGGGTTCGATTCCTGCATATGCCATCTAAAGTTTTTTTCACTAGTACTGCCTCTTGCGAGGAATTGGAAAATTCTAAAAGAGTAAATCTTGTCATGAAAAGTGCTTTCTCAAATTTGCCGTTCGGATTCGGCTTAAAACTGTAGGTTACTTCCATCCCTGACAACAGTACTCGAACACAGGAATGGTAAAAAGTTGTCAGTCACTAGGCCCTAGTTTTGAAACGACTGTTGCGCCACCCTATTTATATATTTATTTTTATTTTTCGAACCAAAATTATAAATTAGGATTAGGAAAGAATTCCGGACGATAATGTTAAGTTGAATATAATTTGCAATGTGATTTGGTTTAAGATTCTGAAGACTATTTAATACTTTAGATAATTCTTAGTGTATGGAGCCAATATCTGAAAGAAATTCCAAGTTACCTTGTGAAGTTGAATAAACTGATTCAAAAAATTGAGCAAAAATATCAACAGTTTTATTAATGTCAGTAGAATTATCCCCTCTAAAATTCATAGCAGTTGGAATGCCAATTGATCTGTTTTTAGAATTAATAAAATTCCAGAATCGTTTCGGATCACTTTTTAAATTAGGCTCAATATTCGAAATCTAATTCCTGTGCGAGAATTTGCTGAGAACCATGAATTCTTTACTATGTTTATAAAATGAATGTTTGTCATCTAAAGCGTTTTTTATTTTATACTTGGCAAATTATTTTTGTATGCCACGGAGGTTTTGAGGTATCCTTTTCAGTCCTATTAGGTGCAAATAAGTTAAAAGCTGTATTTAAAATATCAATAAACGGTTAAGCATGTTCTTCAAGTTTAGGTTTAAAAATTCAGTATTCCAGTCTACAGTTAAAAGATAGTTATCGAGTTCCATGAAGTTTGATTATAAGAAGTTAAATGATTTTGGATTGTAACAGTTAAATTTTAAATATGTATATAATTTTATTTCAATATATAGTTCCTTATGGTGGATTGAATTGTTTAACAAATTATTTGCTTTTGATACACTAAATTCAATATACTTAACAAAGTTTAGTTTAGGGTCAAAAACTACATCAAGATCTTTCTTCTGCCTTACTCTTTCTAGAACTTTAATTCTCAATTTTGGATTTAAAGATGATTTCAGAAAAGTTTTGGCAAAAAGAAAAAAAAAATACATTTAGCGACATTTAAATATAATTGGTTTTTGGTGCACTATTGGGATAATTTCGAAATATCGTCTTGTAAGAGATGATAGTCATTAATAGATTTTTTACAACGAAACACTTTAAGTCATCAGCGAAAAGAAGTTGACTAGAATTGAGGAAAATACTAGATAAATCATTTATAAAAATCAGGAAAAGAAGTTGTCTGAGAGGACTTCTTTGGGATACACCAGATGAAAGCAAAATTGGGTTTAAGAAACTTTTAACATTTCAAAAACTTAGAATGAAAACCAAAGTTATTTAATTTCTTCATTTAAATAAAGTGACTTACTTTATGAAATTCCTTTGAAAAATCTGTATAAATTACATCAATTTAATGGCTTTCTTCGAGGTTATTTAAAATGAAATTGGGGAAAATAGAAAGATAAGTCGCTGTTGATCTTTTATGCAACGAAACCATGTTGTAGCGTTGAAATGTGTTCTCTAACTAAAAATTTTAGTGTTTCATATATACATAAATTTCTCGAAAAGTTTTGGAATACACAAGAATTTACAAATTGAAAGTGAAAAGGGTCTAAAAATGATTTCTTCCATGCTGAAAGAAATTTGCAGTTCCTTAAAGACCTATTAAAAATTATTAAAAGCGGTTCAGCTAGGGAAGCAGCACATTTTTTAAGAACAATAGGTGGAATTTCGTTTGGACCTGGTTTATTGTCATCATTTAAACTCAAAAAACCATCTTCAATTTCGGAAATATTTAATTCCAAACACCCAATACCTGTCTTACATTCGAAAAAGCGTAACTAGATTCAAAATAGTGTGCGAAGAAATCACAAATACTTCATAAATTTGAAAATGTTGAACCAAGGTAATTCATACACCTATTAATGCCAATCGATTTTTTTTACTTTCTAAAACAACTAAAATCATACGAAATCCATGTTTGACTCTGTATAAGTTCTTGATTTAAAAATATAATATAATCAAGTCGATAAAAATCGGAAAGATTGGGAAAAATATTTAAAAAAAGAAGCAGGGATGAGTTTTACACTTCCAAGTTCACTTAAAACTTTAGCCTGATATTTTAAGCAAATACACAATTTGTGATTTTTCAAATTTCAAAAACTGTTTTTTTTTTTTGCAGAGATATTTTAAACGAATTTAAAAGTACTTTTTGCAAGATTAAAAAAAAGTTTAGATTCAAATTTTCTACGATTTTCCTGAAAGTACCATCAATCATCCACAAGAGATCTTTTGAAATTCTTTTCTGAAAAACAACATTTATTTGAAATCGATATCTCTACTCGTTTTCGAGATTTGGCAGACAAAAACTAAAAACTCATGACTTTAGATTCTAGGAAACATAAAAATTTCAACATTTTCGATTTTATCAATTGGATCGATTACAGAACTTCCTCTGATAATATGAACCCTGGTTAAATTTTAAGGGCTGATGTGGAATGTGAACGAGACCCAAACGTTAAGTTCAATCCTGCATTTCATTTGACAGTTCCCAATTTCAGACTAATTCTATTTGAACCAAGGAAAGATACACTATATTGAGCGCACACTCAAAGGGATAATACTACCCTTGTTATGTATACACAGTGTGAGCACTTTGAAAGGAAGAGAGGGGTTGGAAGGAGGTGCCGGTGCACATTGGTTTTGAATTCTTGAATATCACTGAATGGCTGGGTAAGACAGAGTGTGGCAAGGCATTCCACATTCACATAGTACGGCTAAAGAACGAATCTCTGTATTTGGCAGGACGACCGAAGTTGGGCTCGAGGGTATATTGAGGATCATTCCTAGAAGCAAGAGTATTATGGTTTGAGGGAAAGAATGTAACGGGCTATTTCTCTAGAGCATAAACCGTTAAAATAACGAAGATAAAGAGGGTGAGATAAGACAAATTTGGACGATGTTCAAGCGACGTAAATGATTTTATGATGGTAATATCAACAATGAATGTAAATGCATTCAATACTGTCCAAGAGGCTTAAGAAAGTTGCAGGAGCAACTTCAAATCAAAATTTATATAGTGCATTTCTTGATTTTAAGGTCAACTTAATCGTATAAATGTGCATACAATCGAAACAATTAACAAAAAAAACTGGGTCTGTACGATATGTGAAAACATGCTCGTACAGCTCGTACTGAAAAAAAAATATCTGCTGTTCGCGATAGTGTGACTGAAGTGCTGTCCACCTCAAATCGTCGGCGTGTCCAACAATTACCCCTCCTATGCTTATCGTTGATCAACATTATTGCATAAGGACTTGCTTTGCACGCTTACAAGATGCAACTGACTCTAGAACTAAAGCCTCGTAACTTTTTCAAGCGTCGTCAATTGTCAGAATGGTGACAAGAAATGGCAAAAGTGGATGATTTTCGAAGTAAATCATCTTCAGTAATGAAGCATATCTTGAACTCATTGGATTCGTCAATTCGTCAATCAAAGACTGATTGTCGAAAAACTTTCTGCATCCACAAAGAGTGACTGTTCAGTGGCAGTTATTGTGAATGGTGTCCGCTATCGTGAGATGATAACGAACTTTTTACAACCCAAATTGGAAGATGTGGATGTGAACGATGGGTTGTTTCAACAGGACGACGCCAAGTGGCGTGCCATACAGCTAACGAAACAATGACTATTTTGCGCTACAAATTCAATCATGTTATCTCACTTAGTGGCGATGTCAATTGGCCACCATGATCATGTGAGTTGACACCGTTGGACTTCTTTCTTTGGGGTTATTTCAAAGAAAAGGTGTACGTCTATAAGCCAGTAACAATTCAAGAGCTTAAGAATGAGATAATTCGGTACATTGACAAACAAAAGCTCAATTATGCTGTATCGCCATCGAAAATTTTGACCATCGAACGGAGGTCCGCCGACGTCGAGGTCGCAACAGCCATTTGGTCAATATTTTGTTCCGTACATAATTGAACCATACTAGTTTTATCATAATAAAATAAAATGACAATCATTTCCTAAATAACTTGTGTTTTATTCAAAATCAACCTCGGCCTTTAAAATTCAATCACAATTAAATTAAAAAAAAAGTGCGTATACGCCCCTGTGTACAATTAATTGTTTTTTTTTCGTGTTTAAAGGACCAAATTTAACTAAGTTCTAATATTTGTTATCTTAAAAGAAGTAGATTCGTATTGACTTTTAAATGTTATGAAACATTTGCTGCATAAAAGGACGAGAGCTGCTCATGAGCTCTATGAGCATTGAGCAGAAGAGGCGAGAGGAACGCCGAATTCTCAGAAGGAAAAAGAGAGCGCATGAGAAGCGTGCGGTCGAAAATGTTGAGAAGTTTAAAAGCAGGAATGAAGTTCGAAAGTTTTATGAACAGGTAAAACGAAATTCACAGGTACATAAACCTAGAACCGATCGAAGGCTGCAAGGACGAAAGTGGAAACATCAGTCAATGCTGAGGATATGGAAGGACAACTTCTGAGACTGTATAATGGCGACGACGAACTGAATTCCACTGTCAGGCAGATCCATTCAACATAGACGACGAAAGCCAACAATCCCTCCCGACTAAGACAAAGTAAAGATTGCCTTGTCTAAGCTAATGTCTAATAAAGCCTGTGGTGCGGATGGCTTGAATGCCGAGCTCTTTAAATCGCCTAGAGTTAAGTTGGTAAGGAGCATGCACCAACTTATCTGCAAGCTATGTTTGGAAGAAAGCATGCCCGATGAATGGAACCTCAGTATTGTTTGCTCGATCCTGAAAAAAAGGAGACCCTCTAAAGTGCACCAACTATAGACGAATCTCTCAACTTAACATCACCTATAAAATCTTCCCTTCCATAATATGTGAACGTCTAAAGCCCATCGTTAACAACCTGATAGGTCCTTATCAGTGTGGTTTTAGACCAGGAAAGTCCAGAGTTAATCAAATGTTCACATTACTGCAGATCCTGGAAAAACCCAAGAACACCAAATTGACACCCACCATCTTTTCATCGATTTCAAGGCCGCATATGACAGCATCTACAGGGACAAGCTGTATAGAGCCATGTCTTGTTTTGGCATCCCTACCAAACTCGTCCGTTTGTGCAGGATGACCATGGAGAATTAACGCTGCTAGATTAAGGTTGGAAACAACTTAACAGAATCTTTCGATGTCAAAAAAGGTTTTAGACAAGGTGATGCGCAGACATGTGATTTTTTTAACATCGTGCTTAAAAGAATAGTGCAGAGCTCATACGTCAACACTAGAGGTACTATCTTTCAAAAGTTTGTCCAATTACTAGCATATGCTGATGACATAGACATAATCGGAAGAACTCAGCGTGATGTCAATTAGGCTTTTGTGAGTATTGAGGCAGAGGCGGCAACAATGGGTTTAACGGTTAATGAAGCAAAACAAAGTACCTACATGATGTCGTCAAGTAAGGACCTACAACACCGACGTCTTGGTCAAAACGTTACAATCGACAGACGTAACTTTGAGGTAGTCAAGGATTTCATCTACCTAGGCTCCGCTGTAAACGCAGAAAACAACACCAGCGCTGAGATCAAACGCAGAATAACTCTTTCTTACCCCTGTCCTCTCTCGAGGGACCAAAGCGATGCTATAAAGACCCTTATCATCCCCGTCCTGCTATACGGTGCAGAAGCATGGACTATGACAAGAGCGGATGAAAGCACCTTGGTCGGTTCGGGAGAAAAGTTCTTTGTGTGATCTACGGTCCCGTATGCATGCAAGGGGAGTGGAGGAGAAGATGGAACGACAAGCTGTACGGGCTGTGCAGCGACGTGGACTTAACCAGAAGGGTAAAAGTCCAACAACTAAGATGGCTGGGTCAAGTAGAGCGCATGGAAACCAATTCTCCGGCTCGGAAAGTCTTCGAATCCGCACCCACAGGACAGCGCAGTAGAGAAAGACCGCGGATCAGGTGGCGCGCACAAGTGGAAGGTGACCTTACTCAACTTGGAGCGCGAAACTAGAAACATCTAGCAAGGGACCGAGATAGATGGAGAAGTTTGTTGGGTGAGGCCCTAGTTCACACAGGGCTGTAGCGCCACCTTAAGTAAATAAGTAAGTCATGTAAACCCAAAGTAATAGTTAACCGAATCCAATTGCGCTATCGATCCTGCATTAAGTAAAGTAATATAAAGGACTGAAAAAAATGTATTAATTTAGACCCTACTCAATATTACATACGTTCATATCGAAGCAAAAATAACATTAGTAGATGATTTCAGTCAGATAATGTACCAAAAAGATAAATCCCAATGATTATTATGAGGGTTATAAACAACCATCTATTAAACGAAATATAACAATTATTAATAATTTCTGAAGTAAGAGAATAAGATTTGGTGGAACATTTTCCCTGCTTCGCAAATCATAAATACAAAAAGGATAAACTTTAACATTGAATTTGAAATGTGAGTTTTATTAAACTTAAAGTGGTCTTTCAAGACATGCTAATTGTAACCTTACAAATGGTACTAAAAAACGTAACATTAAACTTCAAATTTGTATTGTATTTCTCTAAAACCGATGTAAACAGAAACAATCTTCTTTACAATACTTAAAATTCTAACCATCTATGCTGACTAATTATCTTAATTATGCAGGTACTTATTAACCCTCATATTTCAAAAACAATATTAAATAAAGATTTCAACATGCGCATATCTACATCCATATACCAATACTGTAACATAACCCCATTTAATCAACTCATCCAATATTATATGCAATATTATGTTGAGATCATGATTTTGCAGCTTCGCATGTGCACTATGCATGCAAACTCGCATTTGCAACAAGAAGTACTTACTTAAAAAAAAAAAACATATATAAAACCAGCATCCGTCGACGACGGCGACGTATATTTAAGCAATTTTCATCGCTTGTCGACAAAACTGTCAACAAGCTGCAGCCGATCATGTAATGCACTACGAAGAATCAAAAACGCAAAGCGCGTGGTGTGCGTTAAATTGCCTCGACGCGCACCGCCCGACCCACAACGTCACGGAAAGAAAAATTCCTCTTTTTCGAAACAAACATAAAAATCAAAATAAAAAAAAAATCAAGTGCCTATAAGTAAAAAATCAGATCCATATAACGATCCTACAAAATGAACATCAACAACAACTCAACATCACCTAGCAACTGAAATTATAAATGACAATCTAAATGGCCTGCTCATCTTATTTTGCAGGCCTGCCTCATAAGCTGCCAAAATACACGTATCTTTATACGAATATAAGAGGAGAGGAGTCAACTCGACAACCGAGCATCATCAACCACAAGCAACCAACCAACCTTCAGCCTACCCCTCGTCCTCAGCAAGCGACAAATCAAAAAAAAAAACAACATTAAAACCGATTGAGAACGCTTCGTTACGCACACTTATCCACCGGTATGCGCGCGTACGGTACCCAGTATCTATATCTGGATAATTCGCGAACATAAGTGCAAACAACAACAAATCAACAACGACGGTACACCACCATCAGCACACAGCATACAAAAGAAGCCCAAGTCGAAGTCATTTTACTTTAGTTTGCATATAGCAAAAGCCTCCGCAGCGCAGCGCAGAGACGACAGACGACACAACATCCAAAACAAGAAAACCGAGCTGATGACTGTGAGGATGGCGACGCGATGCGACGAAGTAAACGAAGAAGACTACGACGACCACGTCCTAAATACCCTTCAGACAAATTAATCAACAAATGAAATCCACCCAACAAGGAGAAAACAAATCCAGCCAACAAAGTGAATCAAAAACGGTCCCCTTATCCTCATCTGCGGTACTTTTAGATACACTTGGCGAAAACTTAGCGAAAAAACAGCGAAAAAGGCAAAAACAAGACTTGTGTCTCATTTTATTTGCTCGTTGTTTTTTTGAAGAAAAAACAATAATTCCAAGAAGAAATCTGGTTTTTAGTCATTTTTGTTTTTGCTTTTGTTGTTTTGTTGCGTTTGCGAGTGTGAGTTGTGCACCCGACGCGACGCGACGCTACGACGATGGATGCAAAAACACAGCCAAAGAGGACAAAAATAACGAAAAAACAACGCCATCGCCATCTCTATTCAATGTGTGTGCGCACGCCAAGCGAAGCGACTAATTTTACAAATTAAGCCAAGAGGAGCTCAAACTCTTAACAAAAATAAAAATAAAACAAAACAAAAACTTCGAAAACAATTTAAATAAACTCGCATAAGAACTGCGAACTTATTTGCTCTTATGTTGATTAAGAGAATCCACCAGATGGCAGTAGCTGTAGTTAATGCAACAGAGAGAGAAAAAGACAGAGATTGAGTGGGTAAAAGAGAGAAAATGATAAAAAATGCATAAAACCGCTAAGTGGATTCGGTTAGCTGGATTAATGATTTAATTGATTATGATTCGATTGTGCACCATGAGTGTGCGAGTGGAAAAGGATAGCCATCCAGCCATTCTATGCGACCAACAACGCTACGCGACGCGACGATGCGATGCATGGCGGCAGAATCAGCATCACAGCATCAGTGAAGCCAGAGTGGTGGTGGCAAATAATGATGTAGAAGCTGATGAGGGTTAAATGGGGGATAAAATAAAAACGTGTTCACAGCAATGTAAACAGGAATGTTTCCACGTGATCGATCTGGAGTCGAACCCCAAGGAATTTAGCTACCGAAGTCTTACACTGTAGGTACTTTTTTTTGTGTTGTTTTCATAAATCAATGATTAATAGTATAGTGGAATGATTTTTCAATGAAGTCCATCCAGAGATTTATAAGTTGAATACATAAAACAGTCTGAGTAGAAATATCAGGAAGTATGATGAAATGATTTTGAAGAGGATGATGATGGCTTCTTCTTTTTTTTGTTTTTAATATGACAAGACGGCCCATGGGCGAAATTTCAAAAATTAATATATTTATATGTATTATAGGACTCACCAATCAACCATAATTGACCATTATTGAACACTTTATTGTCAAACAGTGAATAATTTATGATATCAAAAGTTTGGAAAAATGGCGCCCAACGTGAGGTTCTATTGTTTTAAGAATTGGGAAAACTTAAACAAATCTACTAAAGACTATCTCTTCTAAAAATCTTAAATTATTTGAATAACAAATTGTTTCTTAGAACAATTTTATAGGGATTTAATAACAAAATGCAACTTGCTTAAATGGCGCCCAACGTAAAATATTTCTTCATTAATAAATATGTTTTTATTTTTTGAAGAAAATTATTAAGGGAGAATCAACTTAACAGAACGATTCATCTTAAAACTCACTATAAGGGTTTTCAATCGGCACGGGTAGATTTTGGCTCTCTTTGGGTAGCCGTTTTGTTCTGGTGACATCTTGTAAATCTTGTGCTTATAAGTTATTATTATGCCAACTATATATTATATATAGTTGGCAATATTATGCCAACTCATCATGGAAAGTTACACGATTGAACAGCACGTTCAAATATTAAAACTTTATTATGAAATAAGAGTTCGTTAACGCAAATATTGCCCGCATTGAGCCCATTTTAAGGTATACGTGGTGGTCCTTCAAATTCCACTCATCAACGTTTGGTGGCCAAATTTAAGACGATCATTCAGTAAACAATCAGCACGTTTAAGGAACATCGCCGCTGTCCGTGAAACTGTACAGAAGAACCCTATGCAGTCTATTACTCGCCGTGCACAAGGACTCGGCCTTTCGAAGATTTGAACTTGGCGAATTTTGGGTTGTTACTTGTGCCTACACAAATGGTAGACATGTGCATTCAAGAGGATGCAAGCGTCCACAGGTTTTTCTCAAAACCCACCTCTGTCTATCAACTCCTACTCTCACCTCCCCCCCAACCTTCAACCAGATTGACTACATTGCAATCGACGCAAGACACTTCTCCAGTATACAGGATATCCGAACATTCCAAGAGGCCAACATTGACTCGGATCACTACCTAGTTGTAGCCAAGGTACGTCTACGGATATCCCGTTCCAAGCCAAAACAAGGAAGAAGATTTGACTTAAGACGGCTACAATCGCAAGAGTCTGTCATATCCTTTTCCGATCAAGTCTCTAACAACCTCTTAAGGAGTCCTATGCTGCCTATATTAAGCATTGAAATCAGTGGCAACATTGCCTTGCAGCCATCAGAGATG
Source organism: Eupeodes corollae (assembly GCF_945859685.1). Taxonomy (NCBI): domain Eukaryota; kingdom Metazoa; phylum Arthropoda; class Insecta; order Diptera; family Syrphidae; genus Eupeodes; species Eupeodes corollae. The sequence continues at coordinate 129,650,688 of NC_079148.1, read as the reverse complement.
CCGCCTCTGAAGTGCTAGGTTTCACACGGCCACCACAGCGAAACCCCTGGTTTGACGACGAATGCCGGCAAGCGCACGCAGCGAAACAGAAGGCAAACAAAACGGCGCTGCACAAAAGGTCCACAGCTGCTACGAGCAGAAAACTAGAGGGGAACACCGGCTTCTTAGATAGACAAAATGAAAGCATGAGAAGCGCGCGATCGAGGGTATAAAGGGATGTCACAACAGGAACCTCCCAAGGTTACCAGCCACGAACCGAAACCTGTAAAGACGATAAGTGGCACATCGTTGTAGAACCGCAGTTGATGTTGAGAATATGGAAAGACCACTTCTCCAAATTATATAACGGCTATGAACTGAATTCCGCTGGAAGGGAGATAGAACCACTCAACCTCGGCGACGCAGATCAACAATTCCGCCTACCCGACCTTGACGAAGTGAAGATAGCTATATCTTAACTTAAGTCAAACAAAGCTGCTGGAGCTGAAGGCATCGCTGCCGAGCCATTCAAAGCAGCAGCAGATGACTTGGTAGGGAGCATGCACCAGCTTATCTGCAAAATATGGCAGGAAGAAAGCATGCCCGATGAGTGAAATCTCAGCATAGTATGCCCGATACATAAAAAGTAGATCCTCTAAATTGCGCCAACTACAGAGGCATCAGTCTGCTTAACATTGCGTATAAGATCTTCTCTGCCGTATTATGTGAACGTCTGAAGCTATTCGTCAACAACCTGATTGGTCCTTATCAGTGGAAAAAAAACCCAGACCAGGAAAGTCCACTATCGACCAAATATTCACACAACAGCAGATCTTGGAAAAAACCCAGGAACTTAAGATCGATACCCACCATCCCTTTATCGATTTTAAAGCCGCGTATGACAGCACCTATACTGAAGAGCTCTACCGAGCAATGTCTAGTTTTGGCATAAAGTCTGTGTCTTCGAGAAGCCGTTCTTTACGAAATATTTGATGATTGTACGCATAATTCTGAAACACTTTGCTCACACGCAAATTCAATTTATTTAGATTTTGTAAGTTTTAATTATATTTTAAATGGCGCCCAACGAAAGGTATAAGAAATCTTTGAAGTAATACCAAAATTTGCTTAGTTAAGTATATATGAAAGCCTTCGAGAGCTTAAATTAGACAAAGACTTTTATTTAACATTTTTATAGAACCTTGATGAAAAATAAGGGGACAGGAAATTCCGAATAACCTAAAGGAGAATTTGACTAATCAAGAACGTATTCGTCGAATTGTCCTTTTTTCGGAAGTAAAACTTCCTTGACTGAGTGGCATATCAATTGGTTGACGTTTGGAGTTATTTTTATATAGAACCACCTGCCATGATCTTTTTAAGGAGAACAAAAAGCACCCTAACGACACCTTACGACAATCGCCGTCGAAACAAACTCTTTCCTTTTATCTTAAATTCAATTTAATTCACAGCGAAATCTTCAAATTTCAATTCGTTAATAAACACCACAAAACTCGCAAGTTGTTCAACCGACGGACCCCTAATTGTGGTATAACGCCCAAAAAATATACCGCCAAAATAACACTCCAACATAACACCACCGCATAATCTAGCAACACCAAAGTACCAACCGCTGCCTGGCGCTCGTAATGTGTTCAGGCCAAAATAGAGATACAATTTATTATAGAGTTAACTCTTCCAGAGCACCCTGCTGCCATCCGGAATCAATTTTGTTGTTGGCAGAACAAATCATCATTACACAGCCTCACACCACTGCGGCGGCGATCCGATCATGTTTACCACCACATGTTGTGCAGACACAGAGATCCACACTCTAAACTATGCCTAACAACCAACACTTTTGACCAAAGATCCAAAGTGTAAAGTCAATAAATTTTATAACAGCGGACTTGGTCAAAAGCTCGCCTTAAGTTCGTGTTTGTTTTGCTTTGGCATCTAATCCGGGTATTTATGTTCGGGGTTAAATAAATTGAAATTTAATTCAAATTTCGAGATAATTTGATTGGGGAAACAATATTTATTTTTGTTTTCTGTCAAATCGATAACCGGATCGTTTGGTTGCTATACTCGAAGGTATAAAAAATACACACCTTCACGTCCGCGTCCGCTTCGCGTCGCTACTCGACCATTTGACTTATGTGACATTCGAAGCTTTGTTTAAGAGTTAAAAGTCAAACAACGATCCAGGTGTTGAGATGTTGAGAGACCATATGTATATTTAGAGGAGTTTTTGATGGGTAATCATTTTAGGGATTTAGCGTTTTTGAAGTTTATATTGTTGTGAGATAATATAATTAAATTTTAGCCGCACAATAATAATAATTAAAATTTGACTGCACGCTGGTTTTTTAATTAGTTATTGAATAAAATAAGAATTAGTTATTGAATAAAATAAGAATAGCCAGTAGCGCCACCTACTGAGCAATAAATCGTGTTCTTCTTTTATGAGATTATTAATGCGCGTATAAACAAATAACAATAAGAATTCAATAAAATAAAAGAGCAAATTTTTGGTCGAATATTGTGATTTTTATTGTTATAAAACTAGAAACAAATTTATTGTCATTGGAGGCCGCCATATTAATCGATATGTGATGGTTATGATATTTGGACCGGTATATAAGTTATACACATCTCCGCCGAAAAATCTGAAAGTATCGATGAATAATTTTGATTATTTTAACTATCGATCGCGTCATATATTAATAGCGTGGGAACTAAAATTTGGAATGTCTGCTAATTTCATGCGAAACAGGTTAAAGCCAAAATAAATGACTGAATACCTTTCAATCTTGTTTTATTTTTATTTGTGCAAAATTTTGTGGCAAAAATAAAGACAAAAAAATATCGACTGGGTTTTTGGACTTTTGCAAATGAGGAATAGATCTTTTGTCAATAACATAATTTCAAGGTAATTTGGAAATTTGATATTCTTATGCAAATTTAAGAAGAGAATATACATAGATAATTATTTTATAGACTTTTGAAAGCTTTAAGAAGTTGAATTTAACACTCATACAATCGAAGGTAAAGATCTTCTTAAAGAGTTTTAAATCTACACCAAGATTATGTGCACTTTATTTCATTACTAAATTTTAATTTAAAAATCTGATAAGAAAATAACTGTTTTTAGAAGACTGAATATCTGTTTAGAACAGGGAAAGCAAATGATGTAAAGAATATATTAGTCTACTTTCTCCCAAAATTTGATATTTTTATCAACGTCAAATCCCCCAAAAACTTAAAAAAAAATAACATTTCTTACTGATTTCACAATTGAATCAACCGATTATAAATAAGTGACCCTTAGCAAAGAACAAAAAGATCAATGAGCTAAACAGGAAGTCATAACAAATAAAAAAAGTTGAATTCAGGACTTATAAATAAAAATTACGTGGCGCAACAGTCCATGGAGAACCACGGCCTAGTGACTTAAAACTCTCAACCATTCCTGTGTGCGAGTAATGTTGTCGGAGGTGGAATCCGAACGGCTAATTTGAGAAAGCACTTTTTCATGACAAGAATAACTTTTGGAGGATTTGTCAATTCCTCGCAAGAAGCAGTACCCGTGAAAAAATGTATGTGGCACAAGCAAGGATTGAACCTAAGACCCCTTGAATGACAGTCCGGGACCCAACAAAGCCGAATATTAAACTGATGTGCCATCTCCAATTGAGATGATCGAAAGTAATGCACTGTTATAGAGCTTGAAGAGACTGAGACTGAGAAAAAAACGGATATCAGATGTTGATATCACGTTTTCTTTAAACCAGGACAAGAGTTCTTCTATCGCCAAAAGTGCCACCTGGAACACGTGACAATGATAGGAAAGGCGGATTGAGAGATTTTATTTCCGTCGTTTAGAGAACACAACTCCACCAAACCCTTCTTTTGTTTTTATCCATCTGTAAAAAGTGGATTGACTTGTCTTCTAGGAATGCCTTATCTTCCCAGTATGATCTGGAAGGCATAGAAATCTGGAAATTTTCTGTCAAATTGCAGTTAGGGTATGGTGAAGTCTGTGTGCTTTGGAATTGATTCTAAATACCTAAGAATTACAGAGTGGCCAATGCTGTTGTTAATCTACTGCGAAGAAGCTTCGATTTGAATAGCAGAGCTTGAAGCTATTTGTTTGCTAAGTATATCAAGAGGTGTTAGGTAGAGTAGGGTTTCCACTTCCGAAAAAGAGGTCGTGCGAAGCGATCCACTTATATTTACAAACCTTTTAATTTATTTATAGCTTTCTCTAAAAGCAGCCCAGCATACTGCATCACCGTACATTAAATTCGGTCTGATTACCGATGTGTGTTTCCAATACGTGATTAGAAGTTGTAAGCCCCATTTATTACCAATAGTTATTTTGCTTTTGGACATGTTCATGTACATTGCGTTTCCAATTTAGTTTTTTGTATAAAATGAGCCAGATGTTCTTAACCTCGTCTGAAAATTTTAATTAGATGCCTTTAATATAGAGAGGGTTAGCAAATGGATTAGCATAAGGTATTGGTCTTTCTAAGGTATTTTGTAAGAGTTCTTTTAAGGTATTAAGATGCTTTCCTGAAACCTCTATAGCAACGTTATTCTCATAGGCAATCACGCTGAAACCCTCGGCATCCAGACTAGCTAGGATGTCATTTACCACTAGGTTCCAGTGAAGAGGGTAAAGAACACCACCTTGTGTTGTCCCTCTACTAACGAACCTTCTAGCAGAAGAATTTCCGAGTTTTTAGTTAATTATTCTGCTAGTCAGCATTAAATGAATTAACTACCCAAGAGAATTCTCTACGTTTAGAGATGTCAGTGCAGATGTGTCCTAGCACTTTCGATGTTAAGGAACTCTCCATGATGGAAGGAGTATTCTATAGTGCGTTGCTAGTGTGCTATTTCACATATTCCCAAATAAAATATTCAAGCGCCATTAAATCACACGATCTTGCCAGTTCTCTGTAATGGTAATTATGGGTCTTCTAAACATTTCCTTCAATATATCAATTGTAGCACGACTTATGTTCCATTGTGCACCGTATAGTTAGAATCTCAGCTTTATGGTTGTTCAATTGATGAACTTAAAAGTCAGGAATCATAGCTCTAAAACTTTTACCAATGTAACGGGATTTCAACATTCCAACGCTTGAGAATCATCATCACTATAAGTATTGCAGTTTATTCTTTAACAGTAAAATGATTTTCAAAATAAATAATGACAGTTTGGAAGCATTGTTAGAGCGTCAGCTTATTTGGGTTGAAATGTCAAACCAAAGTTAAAAAAAATTAATAACTTGAAAGCTGACGAAATTTCCGCCAACAATGGTGTTACGTACTAACTTAAGGACGCGTTACAGTCCTTGTGCTCGACACCTGTATCGCGGTCTTTCTCTAATGCGCTGTCCTTTGGGTGTAGATTCGAAGAATTGCCGGGCTCGAGCATTGGTTTCCATGCGCTCTAGGTGATCCAATTATCTTATTCGTTGGACTTTCACGTGGCTGTATAGCCCGTACAACTCGTCGATCCATCTTCTCCTCCATTCCCCTTCGATGCATACGGGACCTTAGATCACACAAAAAACTTTTCTCTCGAAACGACCCAGATTCTTTCATCAGCTTTTGCCAATTCTTTCGCACCGTAGAGCAGGACGGGAATGATAAGGGTCTTATATACACTTTGGTCCTTCGAAAGAAGGCTTTGCCACTCAATTGCAAATCAAAGAAACAGCGGTTAGCAAATGTTTGATATCAGCGCTGTTGTTTTCAGCGCTTACAGCGGATCCTAGGTAGACGAAGTCCTGGACTACTTCAAATTACGTTTGTCGGTGGTGACGTTTTGACCGAGACTTCGGTATTGTAGATCCTTTCTTGATTAAAACATATGTAAACGGTGATTTTTTAAGAGCTTGAGAACTTTAAAAAAAAAAAACGCATAACATTTGCAAAATCTCATCGATTCTTTATTTGAAACGTTAGATTGCTCCATGACATTTACTTTTTGAAGATAATTTCATTTAAATGTTGACCGCGGCTGCGTCTTAGGTGGTCCATTCGGAAAGTCCAATTTTGGGTAACTTTTTCGAGCATTTCGGCCGGAATAGCCCGAATTTCTTCGGAAATGTTGTCTTCCAAAGCTGGAATAGTTGCTGGCTTATTTGTGTAGACTTAAGACTTGTCGTAGCCCCACAAAAAATAGTCTAAAGGCGTCAAATCGCATGATCTTGGTGGCCAACTTACCGGTCCATTCCTTGAGATGAATTGTTCTACGAAGTTTTCCCTCAAAATGGCCATAGAATCGCGAGCTGTGTGGCATGTAGCGCCATCTTGATGAAACCACATGTCAACCAAGTTCAGTTCTTCCATTTTTGTTAGCATTGAACGATAGCGATCGCCATTCACCGTAACGTTGCGTCCAACAGCATCTTTGAAAAAATACGGTCCAATGATTCCACCAGCGTACAAACCACACCAAACAGTGCATTTTTCGGGATGCATGGGCTGTTCTTGAACGGCTTCTGGTTGCTCTTCACTCCAAATGCGGCAATTTTGCTTATTTACGTAGCCATTCAACCAGAAATGAGCCTCATCGCTGAACAAAATTTGTCGATAAAAAAGTGGATTTTCTGCCAACTTTTCTAGGGCCCATTCACTGAAAATTCGACGTTGTGGCAGATCGTTCGGCTTCAGTTCTTGCACGAGCTGTATTTTATACGGTTCTACACCAAGATCTTTGCGTAAAATCTTCCATGTGGTCGAATAACACAAACCCAATTGCTGCGAACGGCGACGAATCGACATTTCACGGTCTTCAGCAACACTCTCAGAAACAGACGCAATATTCTCTTCTGTACGCACTGTACGCATTCGTGTGGTTGGTTTAATGTCCAATAAAGTAAACTGAGTGCGAAACTTGGTCACAATCGCATTAATTGTTTGCTCACTTGGTCGATTATGTAGACCATAAATCGGACGTAAAGCGCGAAACACATTTCGAACCGAACACTGATTTTGGTAATAAAATTCAATGATTTGCTCGTTAGTAAGTCTATTCATGATGAAATGTCAAAGCATACTGAGCATCTTTCTCTTTGACATCATGTCTGAAATCCCGCGTGATCTATCAAATACTAATGAATGAAAATCCTAACCTCAAAAAAATCACCCTTTACTTTGTTTGCCCTCATCTACTGTTCCTGCCGCCTTTGCCTCAATACTCACAAAAGCCCCATTGACGTCACGTTGAATTCTTCCGATTATGGCAATGCCATCAGCATATGCCATTAATTGGACAGACTTTTGAAAGATAGTGCCCCTCGTGCTGACGTGTGAGATCTGCACTATTCTTTCAAGCACGGTGTTAAAAAAATCACATGACAGCGAATCACCTTGTCTTAAACCTTTATTGACATCAAAAGGTTCTGTTAAGTTGTTTCAAACCTTTATTCTCCGACAAACGGACGGGTTTGGCAGGGATGCCAAAACTAAACATAGCTCTATACAGCTCGTCCCTGTATACGCTGTCATATGCGGCTCTGAGATCCATGAAAAGATGGTGGGTGTCGATTTGGTGTTCTTGGGGTTTTTCCAGGATCTGCCGTAATCTGAATATTTGATCAACTGTGGACCTGTTCTAAAACCACACTTATAAGGGCCTATGAGGTTGTTGACGATGGGCTTTAGACGTTTACATATTTTGTAAGCGATGGGAAACTGATTCATCTATAGTTGGTGCAAACAACAGCAATAGTGTTGCCATTTTAAAAAAATACCTCTAAGATAACAGCCTTTATACGGGACAAATATTGACACAACAATTTCAAAGGCAACTTTAACAACTTTGTCTTTAAGGTCATGTTGAATAAATTAAAACGTCCTTCCATTTTGTTTGAATGTCGTAAACGTTTTCACAAAACTTGCACCTCTTGTCGTACAACAATGAATTTTGTTTTACTAATTTTATAAGAAGTGTCCTTATAGACGAAAAAAGAATATGGTTGTTACATTTTGATTTGAGTATTGATAAACTTAAGCATTTATACAGCTACATCGAATGTAGGTTTTGGGTCTAACGTTGAAGTCTATTTTGCTGTTTTAATGTTTACAAAGACATTTAAAAGCATAAGCTGTAAAAAGTGTGGAGTGGTTGTCAAAGTCATTTTCTGTGTCAATCTGTTTTTCGTTCTCACTTTACAATAAAAAGGAACTACTTTTCGTTAAGTTTCGTTCATATTTAGTTTTTCAACTAAAAAAATGCTGCCAAATACACATATGTAAGTTAAGTAAAACTCATACATTTTCTGAAAGAAACCAACATATATAAAAATTACTTCTGCTGATGAAACAGCTGCACCTGATTTTTGACACTTTCAAAACGATAGTGTAAAATCTGTCAAATATGAGTATGTTACTTATTCTGATTTTAAGCCTTTCTTTATTTTACGTTCTCTTAGTTTGGTTGCTTAACTAAAAATTAACTTGACCTGTTTATTTAATTGTTTCTCTTCATTTCAGAGATGAATCGTTTTTTAATCGATTTCGAAACTCTTATAAGTCTTAAAAGCTATTTGATCCCCTATTTAGTGTGACTGTCATACGTCAATCGACTTCTTTTGATGATATAAAATGTGTCTTATTCAAAAATTAATGAAACATTACTTCAATCTCTATTATAGTTAAAATGTTTGGAATTTCTGTTCGGGTCATAAATCTTCTAACAAACTAACTTCAAAACCTACCTAAAAATGAAATATTGATCGTCATTGAATCAGCCGCCCCAATCAACAAAAAAACAAACTAAATAATTCTTTTTTAGTTTTAAAGTCGATGGGGAGCAAGGCAAGAAGCACATTTCAATTAGGTTGGCCTTTTTTTGAAGATCGATGACCGATTGGAATGAACAGAACATCAGACGATCAGTTTTGTGAACCATATAAAACGCTAAAACTTTTTTCAATACTATTAAATGCGCGTCGTATAGCAGTATTTTTCGTGTATGTTTTTTTTTCGTTGTTTCACCCAAAAAATAAAAAAAAAATAGTTGATAAGGTCACCGGCGCGCTGTGCGGCGCGGCGAACCTAGCTGCCTTAACTTAACAAGCAACGGCAAACCGCTTGACTTGACGGCACATTTGCATAAAACGTGCGACTGTATCGAGTTATGGTGTATCCCCGAACGAGTAACAAAGAGAGCGAGAGAGATAGCGATAGATTGAAGCGCGGATCGGATCGGATCGCATTGAATTGCTAATTCGAGCTTCAGTTCGAGTTTCCATCGTTGTTGTATTTATGTTCGTTTGTTACAACTTTTCGGTCTTTTGCTTGACGCGAATGGTGAGTGATTATGCCATGTTTTCATATCTAATTAATTCTTTAACTGCGGCGAGTGTGGTTGCTGGTTGAGTGTCAACAACACCGCGCACACACACCGGCCGGCTGCGGCTACGGCCGTGGTGACAGCAGGGCTGTCGGTAGAACAGGGATGTGGGGACATGAGGAGTGAAATAATTAAATTTATTGTTTCAAATCTTAGACATACCTACAATCATACATAGAGGACGGAATGAGTGTATGTCTGTGAGTAAGTATGTGGTTTCTGGAATTTGGATTGGAAAACGGAGAATTTTCGAGCCCGGCAAGTTTTTTTATTTCTTTCAATATACCTACATATGTTAGGTAGGCCAGCTAAGCTTAGAGTTTCTCATTGGTGTTAAAGATTTATTTTTTGGTCATAACAAGAACTGGTTGATGGAAGTTAATGGCTAAATGGTATTTGGTTGATAAATCAAAATGTGGTTTAATGAAGTGTCGTCGGATCGGATGATGGGGCCAATAAAGACAGGCTATAGGTAAACACAAACATAAATGGTTAGATAAAAATGTGTGATATCTTAGAGGTGAATGAAGGAAGATATCTTTTGAGTAAAGCTGCTGTGGGCTTGTGATTGAAAGTAAGGTGGGCAGCCACAAAAAAGATGATTTTTTTTAAACTGAAACAAACACTGGCTTAATAAATAACACAAGACCGTAAAAGTCGCTATAAACACAGCACGCTACGGCCGCCGCCTTCGCTGTCGGTAAGAGGTTATTTAAGATAGGAAATAAGGGGGAAAGAGAAGGGGCATAGTAAAACAAAGCTTATTTTTAATACTTCGGTAGTATGTATTTAGTTGGTTTTGTTAATTTATTACTCTAAATACCGAAAAAAATCGAAGCACAAAATTTAAGAATTCAGACTTTTTGGGACAGCTAAATGTCGAAAGTCAAAGATTTTAAAACTTTTCATAGCGAATTAATTTTGCTCTGTACATTAAAAGTGTTTCAAAAAGCTTCTTAAGAAGTTGGGTTATCAGAAATATATACATCTTTTATTGAAATTCTGTTATTAAAAAAGAAGTGTCCAAAATGGAATTTTTGAAGAGAAGAACGATATTTTACCATCTTCTTCTCCTTGCCAATTCTCGATTATGGTGAAATTTTGGACATGCATAAATTAGTTGAACACACTAAAAAAACTTTGATATGACCCAACATATTAACTTATAATAGGTTCGCGTAAAAATTGCACCTGATTTATTTCATTTACAAAATCTGGGAACTAACAGAAATATTTTTGAAGCTCTTATGTATATTCATTCATTATTACTTCCGTAATATTTGTACGCATTGAAGGATATCGTTTACAATATCTGTTAATTTTTAACTTCCCATATGTAGTTGTATGTTGTAATGGGTCCGACCTTTCAAGGCCTATAGAGTCGAAATAAAAGATTTTTAGAAAGATGTCTGTGCGTGCGTGTGTACGTACGTTTGCGACGTTTTTTTCGTCGTCCATAGCTCAAGAACCAGTAGAGACATCGAGTTCAAATAAATGTTGCTATATTGATAATAATGCAGAAAGATGCAGAAAGGGCTTTCAAGAAAATTGCGTGTGTGTTTTTTTTACAATAGCAGTTTAAAATAAAATTCACGACTGGGTCGCACAAACTTGCTCCTGTATGCAAAAAGTCTGTTTAAGAAAGTACCTATAAGATTTTAAAATGCACCTGTCAAATAAGTTTGTTTTCAAAGATATAAATGCCATTTGATTTGTCAAAAAAAAACGCGTAATTCATCCCAAGACACAACTCATCCTAGGACATTTCATCCCGCAAGTGAAATATACTTGTAAGCGTACTTAGCGAAAACATTTGTTTGTGCATTCAACTATTTTGTTCAAGCTTTTTTCTTTGGATAGCCTTTTTTTAATTTCATATTAGAAGAACCAGGATGGAAAGTAAATTATCTGAAGATAAGAAAGAGGAAGAACATGTATGTTTAAATTGTAAAGTGATCGCCTATTGGTTGTGTAGTTAGATAGCTCAAAAGCTTAACTTCCAAGTTTGAACTCAATCGACCCAATGGTTTAGGCTGTAGGAGCGTGGACAGACAGACAAAACAGACCGCACGGAATCGCGGGACATACTTTTTTCGACTTCTCTACCATCGCAATATCATGTTTGATTAAAATCTCGAGTTCTGAATTTTGCACGGATGCAAAACTTGCCATAAAGTTCCTATATGTCGCAAGTAAATAGGTGAACATTTTGGTTAATCCTAAATATCTCACGAACCAAAAACGCTAGAGACTTGAACTAAATTTAATGTTATGTAATGTAACGTAATAGTAAACAATTATTTTTTTTGAAAAAAATCCAATCTACGGTTGTTTTTATAAGTCAAACAAAACTAAACAAAAAAATGTATCGCCTCGAAAATTGTAGGAATGAAAATAATTCCATCCAAAACAATTTTGTGAAACGAAAAATAACGTTTTTAACATCTGGTAAAATTTTGAGAAAAATCGAATTAATAGTTTTTTACAAAAAAAAAAAAACAAAACCCAAACAGAAAATTATAAAAGTTTTTAAATAATGATTTTCGAATCAAATATCTTTTCACAAATTTGAGATATTGGCTTTAAACTACTTTTATCTTTTTAAAACTATAGTTTTTAACATTCAATAAAATTTTGAAAAAAAAAAAATATAATTTGCAGTTTTTACAAGAAACTAAAAACCTAACAAAAAAAAAAACAAAAATTAGTAAAAATTAATTTTTGACTTAAATTTCTATCGATAACTTTGAGGTTTTGCTTTTCAGCTAATTTTACCTTACAAGAAATATTTTTTTCAACATTTTGAAAAAAATAGATTTTCAAAAATTAAAAATATTGCTACTAGGTTAGGTTAGGTTATAGTGGCTGTCCAAGATTTAAACGGACACACTTAGGCCAGTTTAATGGCCTATTGTGATACAACATGAATCTTGAGGCTTCCTCCTAAGGTCAATGGAACCAGCTAGAGTCCCTTACGAAACGTGAGTGGCTGATTATACCGATATGATTTAGATCGTTTAGATCGTTAAAGAAGAATTCTCCTAGGTAATTCTTGCGTTTTCGAGCTAGAGCAGGTACAGCTTCTGCAAAAGTCATTTTAGAATACGCACATTCTCGTGGCGTGCTTTCCAATTAGACAGTGTCCGGTTATGACACCTATTATCGAGCTTATATGCGATCTGCTTAGAGAGAGCAAGCATCTTGAATGTTTTAAATCCAGTGTTGGCCAGATGTTTTTTGTGGCTTGACACGTGGAGATGTTGTTCCACCTGGTGCCTGCCCTCCTCGCAGCGTCTTGCATTAGCAACAGTTTACAAGTAGCGATTGGTATGCCAGTACTTGCCAAACGTGGTAGGATGGGCTGTACTGTACGATTCCTGGCGAGTTCATTGCTACTAAAATTGGTAAAATTTGTTTTCGACTACAAATCTGAAACTAGATTTTCAAACTAAACTATTTCTTTACCTATATGAAAAATACTGTAGGTAATTTTTAATCTATAACGAACCGAGGTGTTGTCGGCATATGTCTCTTGAACGCCTTTCGAACTTTCAAGAGACGCAATACTTTCTCGCTATACCACCGTAACGACCTACTTCTTATGGGATCAGCGGGGCTATTCAGCCAGCAGGGAAGGGAGGGTGTTCAGATTACTTTAGGCATCGCATGCTAGCTTTGTACGTCCTAGCTCGTCGGATGGGCGGGGTTCTTGCTTAAGTAAAGCTGAACGATTGTTATGATTATTCATGCCAGAAGATAATATGGAATTGGGTTCAAAAAACAATGAGCCCATTTTTATCTGACTTCGTAGGATTTAGGAGAGCATTCGATGGAGTCTGCTCTCTGAGGAGGATTCCCTCCCACATACATGTATAGGAATACGTCCTTGGCTGTCTTGTCCTCGATTCGAAGGAGAACCCCTAATTTCGTTCCCCAAATTTTTTTAAGAATAATTCAACTGACAACTTTTTTGAACCAACACGAAAAGCTATACGAGCTTTGAAGCAAGACAAATCGACAGACTGGATGGGAAGTTATCAAAGTAGTTTGCATCCCAGCTTCTTTTTTTAAAGGTTTTGATCTCTTATTTAAAAAAACATAGATTGGATTGTTCTTGCAACATAAGTTAAGACAAAAAAAAAACTTTTAAATAGAATGAAATAATTTTTAAGACAATACCTCCATGTGTTCTCGAAATATTCGAATTTTGTATATAAGTTCTTATGATATTAGTTTTTTAAGATAAAATTAGTTTTAAAGAAATATTCGAGTCGCAAATCAGTTTACATGTTGTAAAAAACGTTACTTTGTTTTTTTTTCTCAAATTTTGTTAAGAAATCAAAAAAGGCTCATTTGAAGCCTGAAACATTTTCTCTATTGATGAAATTTTTGCATTATAAACCAAATAATTACCCTTTATCGGATATCAAAATCGTTGTCCTTCCGTTTGATTCTCCCATAGATATGATTAACAACATATTTGATAATTCAAAGCCTAAGTTGATGGCACAAAACATACCACCCCCATTAAGAACTTACAAAAAAACCATAAGTCACCTTTAAGCTATGGGCAATATATCTTCTTGCAAGTTCCTAAGTTAAATGAAATTAAAATAAAATTACTAAAAAAAAAAACAATTAAATTTACTTCAGATATTTAGCAACATGTTCTTATAGAACAATTAAAAAAACATCAACCACCTTTTTGATGTTGAATAATATTGTTTTCCTCCCTTATAAAGATTTGACCATCAACCAACTTACATAAAGTCTATGTACATATGTAGGTACTTATACAAGTGTAGTCATGTTAATATGAACCTTCTTATAATTAACTTTACAGTTGCAAACTTAAATCTAATTAAAAATACACCGATTGGAAAAGCTTCTAGATAGTTACATATAAAATATATGTATTATGTGTAGGTACCGACATATATACTTATATCATGGTCGTTGTTGTCGTTTGATGGTTGCCATCACACACAAAACCACTACAACCGCATATTATCATCATCATCATCCTCGATACTTGGGTAAACAATCAATAATCAAAAGATAGATTCCAAAGTATCTATAAGCTATAGGTATACCTTCCTATCTACCTACAAACATACTTATATGTTATGTGAATAAGAGTATCTTAAAATCAGAAGCAACAACAACTAGATGAAAAAAAAAATAATATAGCCTCTTAGTTAAGCACACTGCCCACCCACCTATCTCCAACGCCGCACCGCCTCCACAACACACTTCCAGAACTTCTCCCTCTCCATCTCGCATTAATATTGAATTATTTATCCAAAAATATTCCTCCTGATGCTCTAGATTTGTATTCGTACCTCAAGATTGACTCTCAACAACCGACCGACCGACCGCCCGCCCACCTCGTGCGCCTCATTCAAACACGACGAATTGAATGTTGTATCCTATGTATTTATTTTCACGGCACATTTTTTGATGAGAAAAATAAAATAAAACAAAATTTAAGAAAAAGAAAAAAAGAAGAATTTATTTTTGGTTTAGGAAAACTGAAATCTATTTTCGTAAAGCATTTTCATTGAATGTACATTCAACCAACAATAACAGATACAAATTAGGGAGTATCTCATCTGCTCCTTAGCGTGCAAAGATTCTTGTGTATCTGTATCTATAGCTTACCTACGGTTTGTACATTTATATCTTTTTGTTGGTAATTTTTACTTATTTTTGTATGAAAAATCTTGGAAAATAAATTAAGATTCTTGCTTGCTGTTTCTTCTCTTCATCTGGCTGTTGATGGTGATTCTGATTCTGGTGCTGTGCTGTGCTGGGCTGTGATGCGATGCGATGTTGGCTTTTCAATTCCCCTGGAACTCAAAACGAAAACCATCATCATCAGCAACAGAAGCAGCAGCACACCTCTCACCGAAATCAAGCTACGACTTCTTATAGATGGTTTTTACTTTAGGTATTTTGTGCTATGTCTATGATGAGGAAAATCAAATAGTGGAAAGCGTAGTCTAACAACATAAAACAGCAACAACAACAAAAACAACAAAAAGAAAGGCATCACACTACCAAATCGTTTCTTTTATAAAACAAAAATAAAAAAGAAATGGAAATGAAAGTATCTTTGGCAGATCATCGTATTTATGGGCGAAAGAGGAAAACAAATACACATCACTCTGATGATGGTGCCTTGCTTGCTACATGCTGCAAACTCTTTGCAATGAGCCAAAAGAAAAATCATAATTTATCATTTAAATATAACGTAAAATTGTGCGATGAAAAGCGAATTTACAGTATGTACAGCAATTTTTTGAACTAATTTTTGACACGTGTAGGTTATTTTTTTTTAAGGATCTACAAATTCTTTTGAGAGGCCGTCATCTAGATTTGAGCAAAATACTAGAAAATGGTTCAGAAAACGGAAAGCAGTTTTCTGAAATAATTTATGTGTACATATAGAGACAAAATTTAAAAGGTTTGACTAATTATGGTTTTAGATATGTTTAAAATCATCCATCAGAAAATTATAATTGTTGCTTTTATATTTTCGAAAAATTGCTGAAACTACTTTTCCTTTCGAAATTTATAGAAAATGCACTTAATCGATTGAATAAATTTTGAAATTTTTTTACGGGTAATAAAAATAACTTTAAATTGTGATCTTAGAACTAAAGCATGATTAAGCCTTGGCAAAAAAATTTACTTAAAAAAAAAAACTTAAAATACTTCATACAAAAATATTTCACTAATATTAAGAATTCAAATTAAAATTTTAGTAAAAATGTTATCCAACTATTTTGTATTTTTATATGAAACAGTGACTTTTTAAAAATCTCCTGATAAATTAAAATTTTATTTAGTTATCTGAGCCACAACTCATTCTATTCCATTTTGAAAATTTTGTGTTTGAGAAACTAGCAAATGGATTTTTTAATCAACTGTTAGTGTTTTGTCAATCTCTCTTATAAAATAATTGTAACAATAGTATACAAGTATTTTTAACGATCAACTATAATGCTCACCAATAGACTTTGGCTGCCTGAAGTAAGCAAACTTACCGGAGTTGAAGCACAGTTGGACAAAAATGGTACCTTATTGAAAATTATAATAAATAAAACTGTTACTGTAATAGCACATTGTGTTCTTATGAAGAAGATGATCCTTTCACGATAAGTTTCAAGCCAATCTTCAATCATTTTTTCTAGATTAGATTAAACATTTTATTTCTTAAAATCCAAATAAAAACAATAAGATGAAAAGAAATAAGTGACAAAAATATTTTTATAAAAAATAGAGTTATTGCCACTCTAAGAAAAATTTTACATTTATTAGTTAAAATAGGTGGGGTGACCCTTAAACGAAAATTTAAAAAATAAAGTTAAAATATCATAAATTTATAAATTGAAGTTAAACATTTCAAGAAAACATCAGGTAGATCCATTCAGTGGTCATAAGCCATAACCGCCTAAGTCAATTTTTTATACTTTTCAGGAGAGCAGTTTGAAGTTTTAGATCGTGTTTGACAAAAAATGTATGGGAATTTCAAAAAAAATTTAATGCAAAATTGAAGAAAATTAACTCTTTTTTTAGAAATTAAGATAAAATTATTTTTATAAAAGACAACTAATGAGTAATTTAAGAAAAAAACACTTAAGCTGTTATGGCTTATTGAACTTGAAAAAAATAAAAATCTTAGTTCGAGTTAGGCTTTTGTGGCATATTTAGGATGAAAAAAGTAAAAAGCTTAAGTTGAGTTAGGCTATTTTGGCAGAACAATTCAAATTTCTTAAGTCAACTCAGGTCGATAATCTTTGTGTTACAATGTGGTATATGATTTTCTATAATGAGTTAAGTTCTTTTACTTACCAATAAGGAACCATATTTTAAGTTACTTTTCCTAGATTTGTACTTACGTGTCAAGAAATAGTTGTTTTTGGAACAAATTTTTAACGTTACTTATTATGTACCATTTCAATAAACAAACAAATTAAATTTTGAGAAAAATATATGATTATTATATTTATATTTGTATTTCATTTTCTTTTTTAAATTTTATTTAAATTTTTTCATTTTTGTGATTAAAATCGCTGTTCGTTTGAATCATCTGCGTTGTCAGGCTCCGTTAAATCAGTATGGGTATCTGGCTCGTCTATATTTGTTTTAAGATTATCATAAAAGGAATGAAAATCAGGACTTATGAATTGTTTTAAACTCATAAGATCTCTTTTTTTTTCTTGAGAAATACTTGGTAAGTCTATTACGTTGGAAATTTGGACATTTACAGAAGCTCCTCTCTTTCCTACTTTTAAAATTTTAAAAGACTAATTTTTATCCAAAGAATTTTTATATTCCACTTGATTGTTGCGTTTTGTGTATCGCAGCCACCGAACTTCATGCCAAACAAATCTATTACCATCTTCATCAACTCGTTTCCAGGAAAATTTAGATTTAGAAAATTTTGAAAAATCAAAAAAATCTTCGTTCCTCATCTCAACTGTTTCAATCTTGGATCCAACTGTATTGACGAACTGATACCAATCTCTAGGTGTTTCAATTTGGACATTTGTTTTCTTTTTCATACGCTCAATTAGGGCATGGTCGCTGTCGCATTCCATGTGCGTATGTCCTGGTTCCAGGAATTTGTGATCGACAAATGAATTCTTGTTCTGGCCAGAGCATGAATCGCTGTAGAATGTTATGCATTTAGTCTCTTCCGGTAAACTTTTCAGTAGCTTAAAGATGCAAGATGAAATTTCGTTTCCTCCACGACGGGCCATAGCTTCATGCCACATGAAACATTTTGCGTAATTTGACTCTAAATCGTGCACCGTTAAATTAAAGGTCCATAGTTGAGTTTCTTAAAAATGGTGTTGGCAGGCATTGTTGGAGGTCAAAGGCGTAAGTTTGTATGCAATTAGAATTGATTGCCTCCATTTTATCATTGCGTTTTGCTTCATATGCCATTTCGGCATTTCTTGTTTTTGTTGAATCAACATGCACTTTTCGTCTTCAGATTCAGCAACTTTGATCTTCGAAACATACGTATCACAAGTAGAACACGTGTCTTCTTTCGGTGCTTTAAATTTAAGGCCCATCGTTTTGAAAATTTGGGAGTATTTGGACAGACTTACCGGATTTGAGGACTCTGATTTGTAGAGGCGGTGCATAGATGAGAGATTGAGGCTAGCTGGTAAATATTTTTTGCAGGTGTCCCTTCGACTGTAATGACTTTCATACGCTGGAAACCTTAAAATATGATTCCTCACTTCTTCTTCTACAGCTACGTCAAACTTATTAGCAGGAGTATGATTTCCTCTCCTATTTTTAAATGGAATTGATGGACAGCCAATTTTTTTCTTTATAACAGATTTAACGAAGCTATCAGTTTCTCCAAAGCACTGGACAAAATGTTTCTTACATACATTGCAAATATTTCCGTCGACTTCCAGCGTATACTTCATAGTATGCTCGCGTTTTCGCTTTCGGTTAGTTGCATTAACCAAGGTGTCACATTTCTTATCCCCTATGTTTATCATAGATTCAATGTATAGAATTCTTTGGTCATAAGTTCCTAGGGACCAGTAGTGTTTGAACAGCAATTTAATTTTTTCAATATCTATTCTCTCATTGCATTTACTCCGACAATTACCAAACGCCTTGCAGGATCTGGCCTCAACTGTTTTTCCTTTGACTGATTGATATGACTGCCCACTATTTCGAAGTTTAACACGAAGTTTTTTCTTATTCTTGCATTTTGGTGTTGCTAAAGCTTCTTCCAATTGAGCTCCCAAAACAATAATTTCTTCATCATTCTCAGATTTCGAATCACTTGATTTACTCGTATTAGATAAGTTAAAATCTGGATCTATCACTGAATCATCAGAATTATTCATCCATTCAGGTTTATCCAAAAAATTATCATCACATTCGGAATCAGTTTCAATGTTGTTAGTTAATTTAAATTTACCTTAATAGAAATAATAATTATGTTTACGTATATCTCAACATTTTATACCTAATAATTTTTCTTCTATAAAATAACGTATCTTAAAAGACGTTAATAAGGGTAACTATAACTACTATTTTTCTTACTTTGGAGCAAGCCAACATCAAAATACAGCCCGTTTATTGATGATTGTGTTTCGTTCAGTACGCTCGGTTTGAAATTTGGCAATAGGTCGTAATTCAACTCTTCATTTCTTGTGCATTGTTCTGTTGATGTTTGATTACTCTTGTTTGCACGATACGTTTCCGTTTCGCCCTGGAATCTTCCATTTTCAAAACCCCGAACGTTTTCTGCAGCAAATTGTAGTAAAAGTTATGGAAGAGTGAGAACTTCATCATTTTAGCAATAATATAAAAAATGTGATCTGCCTACAGCTATGTAAATACATATACATATATATGTGTATTTTATTTGTTTTTGTGTCAGGATTTGAAGATATTTGAGGTAAAAAACGAAAAATCTGGCGTTTTTAAGGTATTTTGTGAGACGTTTAATTTGTTGTGGATTTTATAAACGTAATAAGTATTATATACATACATACATACCTAACATCATATTAATAGGTAATAGGTAGTTTTTTATTCTACAATAGCTATCGCACAGTTTTCTACGATTTATTCACCACACCTTGGATTTTCAGTCACAAATACAATTTTAATAAAAATATATACAAAATCGTAGAAAAGTTTCTGATAAATTGTTTCAAAGAAAAAGTAATTTAACATACTGCGCATACGCATTTTATTTTATTTTTTAACTTAATATTTAAATATCAAAATAATGACATGCTCACAAATTTCCAATTTTTATTTTTATTCTAAAATGTCACTTTAGACAGAAAACTCACGTAAACTTAGAAGTTTAAAAGCGTTAATTTATTCATTTGCTTATTAAAAAAATGATAAAAAATGCACTTTAAAGTGAACAATTGGTAAAAACGAAAGATTGAAACAGAAAAGGACCACTGCAATTATTGAAAGCAATCGATTTTTATACAGCAGATGAAAAGTTATGCCTCCAATTATTCTTTTTCTTCACTCCGGAAAAATCTTACGAATAAATGCCCTTTTTCTTATTATCTACTATTTTGCTTAAAAACATATACGTGGATTTATTTATATAGAGTTCAAAAGTACATTGCTCAAAAAATTGTAATTTAGTAGATAAAGAAATAAATGTTTATACAAGACAAAATTCGAATTCGGGAATATTAATTTATGACAGCTAAATATAAATAGGACGAACTTACCTTTGGCTTTAGCACGTTCAGAAAGCATCCTCGCTAATTGCACCATTTTCACTGCTCTATTAGACATTTCACACGCACTTTTACAATAACTTTTCACTCTAAAAATAACTTTTTATTACTCTTCACTGCAGATATGACTAGTCACAACAACACAAATCAACTTATGACTCGGATTTTCGCGAAATTAATATTAAATTGGTAAAGGCAGAGGAGCCTAAGTAAACTTAGATTTGCGATTTTTGAAATTCAAATATGCCATAACGGCCAAACTCGATTTATCATTTTAAAAGAAATGTGTTCTGGTTTGCCAAAAGAGCTTAAGTCAAGTTAAATCTATCAACTATCATAACCGTGATTTTCCATAACAGCCTATCTTAAGTTAAGAAAATTTAATTTTTCTTCTATTTGGGGCATAACAGCCTTTGTTGACTTAAGAAAAATTTAATAACAGCAGTTTTTAATTATGGGCAGAAAATAATTTTCTTATCTTGACTTAAGTTTCTATTCCTTATTCATTTTTTAAGAAAATAAGAAAGTAATATTAACCTATCTAAAGATAAGTTTGTATGGCAAAGCAAACATAAGATACTTAAAGAACATAAGTTGAGTTATGAAGCCAACGTTATAAAAACATTATTTTTTCTTGAGTTAAGTTGTTAGGGCAAATGAAAATTTTTGAAAAGAAACATAGGTTGTTAGGTTTTTTGCGTATAACTTCTGTTTGAAAAGAGATACAGACGTAAAAAATTGAGAGTGTATAGATCTTGATATTATGAACAGGGTTATGAACAAAACTTATTTTCGTCATAACTTGACTTAGGCGGTTATGGTTTGTGGCCACTGCATTTACAAAAAATTCAATACTTTCATTATCAAGACTAAGGAGCCAATATTAAACTTGTTTCATAAATAACAAATGAGAAGTTTGCACCCTGATAGAATGGGGAGGAAACATTATAAAAATTTCTAAAAGCGGTTGTTCGATATACCGGTATAGAAACTTGGTTTAAAAAATGTACACGTAAAATATAATTATCAATTATTCTAAAATTAAGATTACCTGATCTCTTAAAGAAAATTTTTAGAACTTTATAACAATACATACATATGTCTCACTGAAAGAATTTTCAAATCTCTAAAAAGTGGAAAACTAGGGTACAGGCGAGGCTTACCACATATTTTCTTTAGAACACTTTTTTGCAAAACTAATAAAGGTTGTATTTTGTTATAATATGAACCTCCTCTACAAGAAATTCCATATTCTAGTTTCGAATGAAAAATGCTATAATAAATTTTAAGTAGCAGTTTGGAAGAGCAAACTTTACGCAAAAAGAAGAAGTTTCTAAGAGTGCACCGAAAATATTGTCTAAGATTCTCTGTGTGGTTATGAAAACTCATTCTCGAATCAATTATTAATCCCAAATACTTGACTTCATTTACTTTTTCTAATTTGAAGCATTTATCCCTACAGCTCATGGAATCCGAAAAAAAAAAAAAAAAAATGGAAATTTTTAGTCATCAAATATTCTTAAGAAAGTATAAGAGAAATTGGTTTTTTAGTTTTTGAGGAAAATTTAAAACAAAATAATAGTTCTATGGAAATACTTTTCTAGAGCAATACAAACATATTTCTTTTTTATTTAAAAAAGCAAAGTTAAGAAAAAAAATGTTACAGAAAATTTAATAAAAATCTATTGATTTGTTTGCGAGAAAATTTGAATTTTCGATTTTTGACCAAAAAGTTTGTATCGAGACCACTGTTATTTGTACCCTTAAAAAAAAAAAAAACAATAAAACGCCTAACGCGAATCTACTTTAAACCTTAATCGAAGAAAAAGTTTGGGGGGTAGTGACGAGGACAGACACACAAACATATATATCGACGATCTTTCGACATCTCTAACATCGTAATATCAGGATAAATTAAAATCTTGAGTTTGATATTTTTTTTCGAATGCAATACTTGTCATATAGGTTCTATATTTCGAAAGTAAAACGAAGCTAAGATACGATCCACAAAAATAACTTCCAAGTGTCAACTGAAAATTGCAATTTTTGTAGCTTGTTAATTTGTTTATTTAAATAAATAAATACAAAAGAAAGAATATGGAATCAAAAATTTATATTTCGTCTGTTTTTATCGTTAAAATTCGAGAAATTAAATCAATATTTGTTATATTATTTTTGACAGAACTTTGGTTTTTGTAAAAATCAATCGCCTATGTTCCGAATTTCGATCGAAAGTGAATTGAAATCCCTTTACAATTTCACGTGAAATGAAATTGC
The DNA here is from genome assembly GCF_945859685.1 of Eupeodes corollae. NCBI lineage: Eukaryota > Metazoa > Arthropoda > Insecta > Diptera > Syrphidae > Eupeodes > Eupeodes corollae. The sequence continues at coordinate 129,627,798 of NC_079148.1, read as the reverse complement.
ATGTTCTTCAATTCGATCGGTTTCGAAAACATCGAAATTGCTGCGAACTGTTACAACTAAAGGATCATCCATTTTTATTTTGTTTTTGAAGTCAAATTTTTGCTGTTTTGAAGATACATAGATGCAATTTTAAGTGAAAAAAGAAAGTAGAACTCAAGAAAAAAATATAAAGCAATTATATGTGTGACAATTATGTAGAATGTTCTGATAAAGAAAGTAAATTCTTGATTTCCTCTTTTAAGCATTTATTATAATTTAGAAAAGACGCTTTTTTTATATGTTCTGAGGGAAATAGAGCCTTTTGTAATAGCTCCATCGATTCCTTTAATTCAAAAACTTGCTGCAAAACTACGATTACTAGGAAAATAAAGTTATCAGAGATCAATTCACAGGAATAAAAAATGTGAGTTAAATGCGTTCAAAAAATGGAACAAACCGAAATACAGAACATCCATTTGAATGTTCGAAAATCCAATTCACAATTACGAATTGTGGAACACCCAAATTCACTTTCGCAAAGTATATTCACAATAAGTAAAATGCAAAACATGGGCAAATGTCTTGAAAAGTTACAAAACCTAAGCAATAATATTCTTTGTTCTCAAGATATACAGTCGAAATTTAATTTTGAGTACTATTTAGTATTTTTTTAAAAACATTTTTGACATACAACGCCACCTTACAAAAATCATTAATATTGTGTATGTTACTTCACTTCTTGTAAGACAAAATCAGAAGAAACTGTCAAACTAAGAACTGGGAAACATTTTACTCAAATCAGTAAACTATTTCCAATTTTTAAATATGAGACATGTGAGGTTTGAAAGGGCTTTGCTTTACTGTAATAATATATTTAAAAAATTCTACAATCTATTAATAATAACATTAAGTAAAAATGAAATTAGTTTAAAGTCAATATCTTTTTCTTTCTCAAGACATTTAAGTCAATTTTCGATCTTTGTAAGAAAAATTGCCCATTGGATTTTTCAAAAAAAAAAAAAATATTTAACATTAACAACAGTATTTTGATAAAATTAGTTAATTAGACTTCAATTTATTTTTTTCCCGAGATATTAGATAGAGGTTTTTATTTTTTATTAGAAAAAACACCTCCAGTTATCAAAACAAAAATTATGTAAAAAGAAAAAAAAGTTAGTCAATTATTCAACACCTTAATTTATTAACGAGATATTTGAGTAGAAAATCATTCCTTCAAAAACGTTGAGTAGTATCCTGGTAGGGCCTTTTTATAAGAAAGGTGTCAGTTATATTTTTCCTAAGAAAATTACTTAACGTTAACAGCGTAGTACCCATGGCGTGATAGTTAGTACGTTACACTGTCATGCCAGAAGTCTTGGGTATAATTCCACGCGCGTGACATCAAAAGTTTTTTTACGGGTATTGACTTCTGGATTTGATCTCGGACTGTTGCGCCACCTCGTTTTTTTTGTAACGTTAACAGCAACGTTTTTATTCCCGAAATATTCCAGTAAAGCATCAATTTTAAATTATCTTCAGAAGTTTTTCGTGAAGGCTTCTATTTTAAAAAAAAAATCCCACTTTTAACTGAATGATTGTCAAGTTGATCAGCCGAAAACAACAGCATTTGCATAGATTTTTATTCGATGCAAAAAAAATTTAAATTCGATTTTTCTACAAAAACTGCCAAATTTCAAAAATGAATGATATCTTATTTTGAAGTCGATATCTTTGATGGTTCTCTAGATATGGCCAACCAAATATTCAATATCAATATTTTTCAATTTTATTATGAATAGTTTTTAACTTCATAAAGGAAGTTATTGTAGTCGGTCCGATTTGTCGAATTTGTGTGTGTACGTCCGTCAAAAAACCTGAAAAAAAAATATTTGTCACCTCGAATATTTTACGAACAGAAATGATTTTTCTCCAAACTTATTATGTTCAACGAAAAATTACGGTTTTGACATCTGGTTAAATTTTGATACAAATCAAATTGACAGTTTTTTTTTATAAAAAAATAAGAACTTAAAAAAAATTACTTAAAGTTGGTAAAAATTGAATTTCGACTCAAATATCTTTTGAAAAAGCTGAGGTTATAGCTTAAAACTTATTTTATCTCATTGTTTTCAACATTCTGTAAAATTTTGAGAAACATCGAATTGACAGTTTTTTTTACAAAAATTAAAAACCAAACAAACAAAAATTAAAAGTTGCTAAAAATGGATATCCGACTCAAATATCTTTTCAAAACTTTGAGATTATGGCTTCTTACCAATTTTGTCTTATAAAAAATATTGTTTTAACTTTAGGAAAAATTTTCAGAAAAATCGAACTGACGGTTTTTTGCAAAAAATAAAAACCAAATACCAAAACTTGGTGAAAATTTACTTTCGACTCAAATAGCTTTTCAAAAATTAAAAATATTGGCTTCAAACTTATTTTATTTCAAAGAAAACATTGTTTTCGATATTTAGTAATTTTTATATAAAAATCCAACAGTCCGTTTTTTTATAAAAAATAAAATCTACAAAAAATAGTACGCAAATTTGGTAAAAATTGACACGAGTACATATAGACAAACTTTTAAGCAAGACAAATCGACAGACGGGATGGGAAGTTATCAGTGTGGGTCGCATCCCAGCCTCTTTTTTATAATGTTTTGACGCCAATAATGTAGACAATAATGAAGTGATTCAGCATTAAAACTTAAATTTGAAGCAGTGATATTCAAAAACGGAAGATCAATAAGCTTAGGAATAGTTCTAAATATACCCTTGAATAAAAGACACAATAAATTGATTTTGGTAACCTTATAAGCTAACTGAAGCAAATTGAAAATGATATTTTTGATATATTTTTGTTAAAGCCATTAATTCTCTGATTTTGTCTTACAATCTAAAATCCACCACGAAAAATGTTAAAACAAACATAATTTTATACTCAAACGAACGTGTCAAAAACTTTATCAGATAAAAATGCCATCAACACCTGTTTTCACGATAAGCTTATCTCTCTTCAAAAGATTACACGCTTGTAAAATTTTCCATATTAGATAAATGCTCTTTGTCATTTTATGTATGTACATAATTTTAAACAATTCCTGTTCATTTTAAACTTCTATATGTACAAATAAATTTAAAGTTAGCTAAAAAAAAATAAATAAATACATATTAATAAAACAATAAACCTGGTTTGAAACGAGGTGTAAATTACATTAAATGACGTGTCACTCAGACGCTAATTTATTTAATTTGGACCGAGTTTCATAATTTATTGCTTTATTATTCACCAAAAACAACCCATCAGAGCATAGTGCAAATGTAGGTAGGTTAGCTATAAGGTACGAGTATATCTCTCTCTAACTGTCAGAATAAAATTGTTTTCTATATCTTTTTTAAATGATAATAAATACAAAATGAAATAAAAACAATATACCCAACAATACATGAATTGAGTAAAATATTGTAGAGACTCAACTCGACTCGGAATAGCATAGAAATCCTATAATAACCCCAACGGAGTGGATAATTTATGTGTTCCTCGCCGACAAACGCCCGTAACAAATTAACGCAAATGTTTAAACAAACAATATCTATAAATCTAATTCGCTGCTGAAAGGTAGTATAATATGTTTTACGAACGTTCTAACTTTGATGGTCTTTTTTTGGTTTGTTCTTTTTCTCTGAATCAACCTAACTTGACTTGACAGTTAATAGTCAAAATGTATTTCTATAAGAAAACTGAAGACTTGAACGAAAAAAAAATCAAGAACAAGCTTTTCCGGATCTTTAATGGGTTCTTGGGTTTTTCTGGTATTTAGAGGCTCGCTCTCCATAGGGATCCTGCAGAGTCAATGCACGGAATTAAAATGTGTCTCTATTTTTTTATTCAGTTTCTTTTTTGTTGTCTTTTGGGATTGTGTGACATCTGACATTCCTCGCAGTTGGTGAGTTTTCAGGTCTCAGATTAAAATCACTAAGATCGAATTCCAGTGAGATCTTACCTCCATTAAATTATCTTTTCTTCAACTTGACCGTAAAGTATCTTTTTCTTCTGTTACTCTTTTTCATCGTCTTCGTTGTCGGATCTAATCGTGGGAAGATGACGTATTTTTGGGGATTTTTTTTTATAGACTGGGTTTGGTCAGCTCAGTGTAGATACATAGTTCGGGGGTTTCTTGGACTTGTGTACACGCATCGTGACATGCGTGTCGTGTGTTTGTTCATATTATAAGAGCTTAAGTTAGAAACGGGATGAAAAGAATGCTTTAAAGACGATATGTGAGACTGAGAGGGGAACAATAACAAAAGTTTAAAGTCGTTGACATAGTGGGTCTCAGGCAGCCCTACAACCATGTCGATGATGATACCTAAGTTTATTGATGACCGGAAAAAGGAAACATTACTATCGTCCCACCCGCCGGCCGCGGGACTGCTAAAGAGAGATCTTTTATGTTTGTGTACATGTTGAATGGGATTCCCAAAAAGAAGACAAATCCAAATTGACCATTTCACGGAGTCTTATTTGTACTGACGCATGGTCTCAATTTTTCTTGTTGCCACTTTGCTTTGTTGTTCTTCTTTAGATTGATATGGGTGGGCTCTGGATTCACTCTTTTAAGCTCAAATTCATATTCAAAATGGAACTTTTTTCTGTCTGTTAGTTTTAAGTAAGCAATTTTTGTTTATCAAGATTTTGTCAAGATTTAATATGGGAATTTTGTTGGTTGGGGATTTTTCAAAAGTTATATAATTAATTATGTTTTTTTTGGAATTTCCACTTTTGAACTTTGAAGAACCCCGAAAGGCTGTTGACATACAATGACTCAATTTCTTACTCTGCTTAATTCTTGACCGTGTGTTAAAATTTATAAACAAAGGCAAAAGAGTCATAAATTATTCTCAGTTTATTTGATCAATAATTGACAATTTTACACCGATGAATATCCTGTCCACACCATTGGACAAGTTTTAGCCATAAATCATGGAGATTGAGCCTTTGGCCCGGTTTGTATTCGGGTTTAAAAATTCTTGTTTTAGGGATTACAATTATGGAATCGAAAAAGCTACTGAAAAAGGGTTATTGCTCTTAATTGTGCACACAAATGCTTTTTTAGAAAAATTAACGAGTTTGCACAGAGCTAGACATAGTTGGCTTACATTTTAGTTAATTGTTTTAAGCTGAACCAAAATTCAGTCAACAAAAATTTGTCGGCTTTTTAAAGTGCCAGCTGAAACCAATCATTGGAATTTTTTGACAGATTTCATTGACTATGTCTGTCAAGCGACGCCTGATTAGAACCAAACATTTGAGGTTGATCATTGAAACTTAAACCAACAGATGGAAACACAAAAAAATGGGAATTCAATAATCAACTGTTCATTAAAAATCATTTCATTATTAAGAAATTAAAAATAAGATAACAGAAATTTTTGGAGTTAAATAATTTGTGTTTTTTTTAACTAAACACGATTTACATCAGCATCAAAACAACACCAAAGATTAAAAATTTGACTCTTAAAAGCGAGTAAGAGAGTCAAATCTCGAAACAAAATTTTCAATAATGAGAACCAATCATAGCTATAAATGGCCCCTAATAATTAAATGAGATCCACTTAGGTAGTTGATCCTATTTGAATAGAAATAAGAGAATTGAGGTATCTTGGAACAAAAGAACAAAGGTTCTGATTTTTGGAACGAGTGTTAGGACTAAATGTCCAAAACCATGAAACACATTCTAATATGTCTATTTGCTAAAAAACTTATTTTCATGCAATACTAAACTAGGTCCTGATACGGATGGACTTACTGTTGACAACCAACGCAAACGAATAAAGGACAACGAACTTCGGATATGCACGTCGAATGTTAGGTCCCTTAACAGACCACGTGCGGCCGAAGAATTAACGGAGGCCCTAGACCGCTATAAATCAGATATCACCTCCATCCAGGAAATACGATAGGATGAAAAACTGCGATATAAACTATGGTGCCTGCTACCACGAAAACCAACAGCTCTTATTTGGATGCGGCTTCGTCATTGGAGCCAGACTTAGGCAAGAAATCTTGAGCTATAGGTGCATCAATTAGCGCCTCATGACCATACGCATCAAGGCTAGACCATACGCATCAAGGCTAAATTCGGCAACGTTAGCCTGATATGCGCGCACGCCCCCACAGAAGAGAAAGGCGACAACATCAAAGATATGTTCTGCGAGCTCTTAGACAAAACATATGAGCAGTGCCCTAGCTACGATATTAAAATTGTCCTGGGCAATTTTAATGCCAAGCTAGGAAGGGAAGACATCTTTGGTGGAATAATCGGGAAAAACAGCCTGCACGACAACACTTCCGACAACGGATTCAGGCTCTTAGATTTTGCTGCGGGGTGAAACGTCATGGTAGCTAGTACGCGTTTTCAACACCTCAACATCCACAAAGGAACTTGGACTTCTCCAGATCAATCTACCGTCAACCAGATTGACCATATTGCGATCGACGCCAGACACGCTTCCAGCATTATGGATGTACGAACTTTCTGAGGAGCTAACATCGACTTCGAACTCGTTGTAGCCAAGGTATCACTTCGAATTTCCAGACCCAAGGCAAAATAGGGAGGTGCTGGGAGAAGATACAACGTCGAACGGCTACAATCGCCAGAGATCGCCAAATCATTTTCCAACCGAGTTACAAGTAACCTCTCTCGAAGTTCTCTGCCGCCAACACAATGTATCGAAAACCAGTGCCAATAGTGCCAAGATGCAAACAGAGAAGCCGCCTCTGATGTGCTGGGTTTGGTTTCAAACAGACACCAACAAAGACCCCTGGTTTGATGAGGAATGTTGGCAGGCAAATGCAGCCAAACAACAGGCACGCAAAGCAGCGCTGCATAAAATAACGTGAGCTGCTCATGACCTCTATAAGCAGAAGAGACGAGAGGAACGTCGAATTCTCAGAAGGAAAAAGAAAGGGGATTAGAAGCAAGCGGTCGAAGATGATGAGAGGTTTAAAAGCAGGAATGAAGTTCGAAAGTTTTATGAACAGGTGAAACGAAATTCACAGGTACATAAACCTAAAACCGAAGGCTGCAAAGACGAAAGTGGAAATATCATAGTGGAACCGCAGTCAATGCTGAGGATACGAAAGGACCACTTCGACAGATTGTATAACGGCAACGACGAACTGAATTCCGCTGTCAGGCAGGATGATCCATTCAACATAGACGAGGAAAGCCAACAATCCCGTCCTCACGACTTAGACGAAAAAAAGATTGACATATCTAAGCTAATCTAATAAAGCCGCTGGAGCGGATGGCTTGAGTGCCGAGCTCTTTAAAGCAGCTGGAGATAAGTTGGTTAGGAGCATGCACCAACTTATCTGTAAGATATGGTCGGAAGGAAGCAAGCCCGATGAATGGAACCTGAGTATTGTTTGCCCGATCCTGATCCTAAAAAAAGGAGACCGTCTAAACTGCACCAACTATAGAGGAATCAGTCTACTTAACATCGCCTATAAAATCTTCTCTGCCGTAATATGTGAACGTCTAAAGCCCATCGTCAACAACCTGATAGGTCCTTATCAGTGTGGTTTTAGACCAGGAAAGTCCACAGTTGATCAAATATTCACATTACGGCAGATCCGCCGACGTCTTGGTCAAAACGTCACCATCGACAAACGCAACTTTGAGGTAGTCAATGACTTCGTCTACCTAGGCTCTGCTATGTATGCAGAAAACAACACCAGCGCTGAAATCAAACGCAGAATAACTCTTGCTTACCGCTGTTTCTTTATGCTAAGAAGCAATTGAATTTAAAAGTCCTCTCTTGAAGGACCAAAGTGTCACTATATAAGACTCTATCATCCCCGTCTTGCTATACGGTACAGAAGCATGGCCTATGACGAAAGAGGATGAAAGCACTTTGAGTCGCTTCGAGGGAAAAGTTCTTCGTGTGATCTGTAGTCCCGTATGCATAGAAAGGGAGTGGAGAAGAAGATGGAACCAGGAAAAGTACTTGCTGTTAGGAACACGTAGACTTAACCAGAAGGGCAAAAGTCCAACGATTAAGATTGCTGGGTAAGGTAAAGCGCATGGAAACCAATGCTCCGGTACGGAAAGTCTTCGAATGCACACCCACAAGACAGCCCAGTAGAGGAAAACCACGAATCAGGTGGCGTGCACAAGTGCAAAGTGACCTCACCCAACTTGGAGCGCGAAACTGGAGACATTTAGCAGGAGACCGATCTAAATAGAGAAGTTTGTTGGGTGGGGCCTTAGTTCACACAGGACTGTAGCGCCAATTTAAGTGAGTAAGTATAGCACGTTTAGAAGTTAAAATGGTGACACCAATCGGTCAATCGAAAGTCCCAAACAAACCTTACTGAATCGTCACCAATGGGTGATTTTTTTGCTATTATCTTTTTGGCAACACTGGTTTAAACAGCTGACGCACGTTTCATGTTTTGTTTCACTGTCAAATATCTTCCGTCTACAAACGAACAACCTTTGCAAATTATTGAATTGTATGATCAAAATGCGTGCCCTGTTAAAAAAGTTCATCACGCCCTGCTTCCAGCGAGCGACGGAGCTCATGTTTGGCTCAATGGGTATGTAAATAAGCAGAATCATAACGTAACTCTAAATGGTGAGCGCTACTGTGAGATGGTATCCAACTTTGTGTTTGCCCAAAATGCAATAGCTTGACTTCCATGACATGTAGTTTCAACTACACGATGCCACATGCCACATAGCACGCCCAACAATGGACTTATTAAGAGTCGAGTTTGGTGAACATTTTATTCCACATTCGGGATTGGTCTCTAGACTTTTTTTTGGGGCTATGTTAAAGCTTATATCTATAAAGACAAGCCCGCTTCAATTAACGAATTGGTCATTGGAAGACAACATTGAAGTATTTATTCTTGAGACTGCAGCCAAAATGTTGGAAAGAGTACACCAAAATTGGACTAAGCGAATGGACCGTTTGAGGCGCCGTCAAGGTCAATATTTGAATGAAATAATCTTTAAACATTGAATTGTATGGACCGTACTATTGATTCAAATAAAGATTTCATGCATTTTTCTGAATTTCATGTGGTTTTTTAAACTTTCCATAGCTTTAAAAAAAAGACTCTTTAAAATTAAGAACAATAATTGTGAAATAACAAAAACTTTGCGCAACAAAATTTGAATTTATTTTATTATCATATAAATTTTAAAAATAATTTGGTGCCATGATAAGTTTTGGACCATATTTAAAAATTATCTTCTGTTCTTAGACATTTACTTACAGCATTGTCAATTTTTTTAATAAAATTTTGGTCAATGTGTAAGTTTTTGGATGCTTTGAAATTTGTATTTTTCGAAAATTTCTTTGGCTGTAGGTTAAATGGTCTTAAGTCAAAAAACTGCGTTTTAGATTTTTGGTTTGTTGTAACAGCATTTATTTGTATCTATTTTGTTTTAATACTAACAACTTGAGCCTAGAACAACTGCTTAATATCGTATTACATCAGTCTTTAAACAATAAGACAAACAAATTTGTTTTGATATTGACGTTAATACTATAATTTTTAGTTAAAATACCTACATATATTTTTAGGCAATTTATGATTACTTAAAGCTCATGTAGAAGTTCTAGTAGCTGGTTCAAAAATTTAAGCTGGAATTCTTTTAAAATTATTAAGTTTAGTGAGTCCTTGTGACCAGTTTCTGACCAAAGTCCTTTTTGCCTTACTTCTAAGAACAAGACATTCTGATGTTTAAAAATTAAGACGTCAAAACATCTTAAGTAAATGTCAAAACACTCAATTTTTAGGTTATTAAACCAAAATTTTGCACCAGTTGAATTTGACTAATCTTTTTGTGGGTGTTTTGATATTTTTAATTTGGTTTTCAAGTTTTGAGCCTTAAGAAGCAGCTATCTAGGGACCGATTTATAGTTAAAATCTTTCAAGGAAAAATGCCAAGGAAAATCCTATTTTTATTTTGTGCAACTTTCAAGCTTAAATAAGAGGAAAAATCATTTTTAATCTGGCAACACTTTAAATGCATCACTGTAACAATAATTTTATTTATTAATTTCTCTGTAGCCTTCCCTTGCGCTATGACACCATTATACCAAACCAATGCTCCTGCTGTTGCTCCCATATTTCTATACTAATACCAAAGTTGGGGCCGCGCCGTGTCGAGCCAAGTTGCAGTCCTTGTTGCTTGTTGGTCATTCGTCTCACTATACACACTACAAGCTACACACTACCGCCGCGACGCGTCGCGTCGTCCATCGATGCAATGGTGAAACCTTGTATTTTGTTGCCACCATATTCCCTACTGCCATCGCCATCAACATCCTTCTGCAGCTAAATATTTCTCGGTTTCGCCTCCCATATGCCCATGTCGAGCTGATATGAAGCCCTGTGTTGTGCTAACGCTAAGTCGAGTGCTGCTGCCCCTGCCTGCCAGTTCACCACGGTTGTGCCACCAGTGCCAGTGTTGGGTCGGTCAGATCGGTGTATGCTGTGTGTTGTGTTGATGTGCCAGCGCAAGAGAGAATGATTTATGTTCGATGTGAATAATTTTCGAATAATCAGCTTCGATTTGCGGACTATGTTTCTCGGATCGTTTTCTGTATGTTGGTCGAATATGGGGGGGGGGGTGGTTATCATCAGTTCGATGAAGGGAGCAATATATGGACATGGAAGACACACCAATTCACTTCCACCTGAAACAAACGATTTATACGCGACGAATTGTTGGTAGGTATAAACGGATGGTGATGATGATGATGATGACGATTTTTGGGGGTTTCATGGAACAGGGGGGTTGAACAGCGAGCTGGGTCTGGGGGTGCAGTAGACATTTAGTCAAACGGTATGTACGTGTGCACACAAACGGTCCCCGCTTGGTTGATTTCATCTGCTTTCAAGCTGCTGCTGCTGCCGTGTAGCAAGCAATGGCCTGACCAAGCCAGGCCAGGCCATTCCAGCCCCAGCAGCCGTCTGCCTGCTCCTGCCCCGCATACGAGTATTAACGTTCTTCATCCGTTGAGCATGGTGTTTGAATATTTAGTTTTATAGGTGAAACATAAGCATGTGAAGTAAGTGTGGTGGATAATACATTATTATTATTATTTTTCTTTTATTTTATTTTTGTTGTGTGTTTTGTTTTTATTTATTGTATTTTTTTATGATTTCTCTGTGTTTCTCGAAGATTTCTTTCTTTCCTTTGCTGGAATTAGTTCATATGATTTTTTGTTGTTGTTTTAGCTGTGTTAAGTTTGTCCTCTTTGATTTCTATTTTATTTGCTGTTTTCTGCTTTATTGGATTTTCTTTATTTATAGGTACTTACTTACACACAGTATATGATTTTGTGAATGTATGTTTTTCTCATAATTTAGGTTTATTTGTTTTTAGGTTTTATAGATTTCAATCAATACACACACACACGCAAAGAGTTTTGTTAAAGTGTCATAAATATTTTGTATAGTATGATTATTTAGTTTAGATGTTTTTTTTTTAAGGATATGCTGGAATTTAATTTGGTTTTTGAATAAATTTAATTTTAAGAGAGTGTTGCTGTGTTTGTACATTTTTAATAACTTTCAATTAAAATTAATTATAAAACACCTCAGTTTATTTTAGTTAGTGAAATTTCATAGTAAATTTGTAGATAAATAGAAAAAATTGTATGTTCACAAAACTTTTAAAATGTTTATCCTTAAGCATGCGTTTTTCAAAATGAGGAGCATTCCCTGGATAGATCCTGAGAAATAGTGTATTGAACTGATCGCTTGTAATTTGTTCAAAACCATTAAAATAAATTCTAGAACTATTAAGTTGGCTATTTTTTTAAAGCCTGTATTTAATCTCATTTAAGTTTTTAATGAATGAGTGAATTTGTAAGGTATACTCAATTAAAAACTTAAAACTTATGCTTATTTAAGACATATTATAAGGTAGACAATTTTTACTTTTGGGAAATCGTTATTGATTAAAGTTGAAAAATCTTTACCTTGCAGTGGTTTAAAAGGTCTGAAAATACATGTTGACCAGTCTACAGGAGTTAAACTAATTTGTCCGTTAAAAGTCGTGAAATAAGCTTAAACAAACGAAAATCTGGCTATCTGAATGGTTGATGTTGCTTTTTTTTAATCCTTTTCATGATCATTCAAAAATTTAGTTTTATAATACAAAAACTTTAAAGTAAAAGAGATTTTTATAAGACAAAACACGTCATAGATTCCTGAGAGCACATTATTAGCCTTATCTTTATTCTAAGTTGATTTTATTGGCTTCATAACATTTATATTTAAGCTGAAAAGAACGGTTGTTAAGTTTAAGATTATACTAGGAAAAGTTAGTTGGACTAAAAATATCATCTACGATAAGCTGCCTAGAATGACTTTTGACACAAAAGTTTTAACCTCCTATTAAATTTTTTAAAGTGCTAGTGCAACTATGAATTTGTTAGGAACTTTAACCTATTTTCCTTAAGACTTAAACTTCAGAATTTTCAGAGAGTAGTAAGCTTACAGCAAGCGTCAAACTACCATCAGAGGCTCATTATAAGTGCGTGTTTTAGTTATTAGTAAAAAAAATCCAATTTTAGCCTAAGGCTCGTTTCAAACTACACGGTTTTGACAGCGTGGCAAAAAATCGGACGGCATAAACCGGATCGATGGCTAATTACATATTATAAGGTTTTAACCGTACGTTAAATCACGATATATGCAGGGTTCCAGTGCTTAGTATACTTTTTCACAGGTTAGTAATCGTGTCTTGAAGTGGCCGATCGAACTCTGCTGCACGAATAAAATCGTATGCTGTGAAACTATGCATTTTGTCACGTATGCGACTAAGTTTATCGTGCCGCCGTAGTAGCAGTAGACGGTTGCTACACAGCGCGGCGCCAGCATTTTGCAGTGACAGTATAATATGAATGCGTATATGATCTTGTTCACGGCTCTAACAAAATGTCGCAGTCCGGTTTTTAGCCGTACAGTCAAAACCGTGTAGTGTGAAACGAGCCTAACACACGCACAAAATACAAAACATGATTAACATTTAACTATTAAAGAACACAAAATAATATTAGAACTTTTACGATACTGGAACACCTTAGGGCAAAGCGATTAGAATTGCGTTGAATTGATTCAATGCGTTTTTTATGAATTTCGTAATAGGGAATGCATACCTGCGAAGCTTATGAGGACGAACATGGCAATTATACAAAGAAAGGGTAACATAGGGATCATTGAACTCCTTTGCCCAGCGTTTTATAAAACCAAGCATAGAACTTGCCTTATTAACAATAACATTAATGTGATGTGTAAACTCTAAGTTGGAACAGAAATGTACACCTAAATCTTTAAATGTGGAGACACCAAAAAGTTTTTCCTGTACTATACAATAATCAAATACACTAGCAATTCGTTTTTTAGTAAAAGTAATTGTCTGGCATTTTAAAGGGTTGAGGGTAAGGCTTGGAAAAGGATATGTTCTTGTATTGACTTTAGTATCTTAAAAATTTTCATGTCATTAGCAAAACTGAGAACTTCGCATGAGCATGGACATGGATACGTCGTTAATATACAGGATGAACAGAAAAGGGCCACGATGGCTTCCCTGAGGAACACCAGATTGAGCAACAAAAAGTTCTGAAAGACAATTTCTAAATTTTACCTCATAGGGTTTCAAGGTATGATTTGATCCAAGCTAAGAAAAATGGTGGAACACCAAGTGCTTTAAGTTTAAATAAAATAATAACGTGGCTAAGTTGGTCAAAAGCTTTAGAAAAGTCAATGTATACACAGTCAACTTTATAACCTTGTTCTAACGCGTTTGAACACTGGTTGAAAATGTAAGGAGATATGTAACAGTTGATCTTTTTTTCACAAAACCATGTTGCTGTTCACAAATGAGATTCTTCCTAAAAATGCTACACTCTCATAAAAAACTTGTTTAAACACTTTAGGAATGCAAGAAAGATTTGCAAAGAGGTCTGTAGTTCCTTGTATCCAACTTGTTACCTTCTTCCATACACTAGGAAATTTGCTTTATTTTAGAGAAAGTTTGAATATGAACGTTAAATTAAGCCATCGGGACCGGCTGAGCAGTCATCATTCAACGCGGATAAAAGATCAAGGACCGTACTCTGTAGCACAGGGATGTGACAACAGCTAGTTTGTGAAGATTATGAAAATATACTTCATCAACTTCTTGCAGGGCTATTAACAAATGACTCACGGAAATTTGTTGCGAAAGCGTTACAGGTATCAACAGTTTTGTCTAACGAAAGGTTCTTGCAAGTGAAGTTAACTAGAAAGCCATCTGATTTTTTCTTTAAGTTTACAAGTTTCCAAAATTTTTTAGGATTCTCTTTCAAAGAGGTGTCCTTATCAGTAACATAAATAGCATATACACAATTAGAAAGAGACTTAAATTCGTTAAAAAGTTTAACATAAAAAAGAAGTTAATTGGAGACAGAGTTTTGAGAAAAGTTTCATATGACTTATTTCTTGTTTTACGCAACAAACGCAATTCTTCTTGTACCAAGGGTGGCTTAAGTTTGTGAGACTTGTCGTATTCCCAACTTGATTAAAATCACATGTTTATAAGTTGCGGCTTGGAGATATCAACCATAATGTTGATAATATTAGATAACGAAAACACACTCTCATAGAAAGTCTACAAAACATTGTGGTTTTGGGCTTAATTTGAAAAGTTCTTGAGATAATCATATTTCTTTTTACAAAAATATCAGTACCACCCCAACTATAAGTTTCTTTTTATTTTGAATGACCCTGTGAAATATCTTTCTTCGAAATAACCCGAAAATTGAGGCTTTATTGCAAATGATATTTATACCTAAGTTCGAAATTGAAATAAATTCCCAAAGAGGTATGAAATCAGTTCCCAAAAAAAATTAAAATAATGAAATAAGTCACCGACGTTTTAAGAATTGCCCAAATATTAAATTTCTTTGCCACTGCGTTTTTCAGTCGAGAGGGGAAAGGGAGTACCGGTGTTGTTACTCGTTTTAGACGTTGGTACCCAGCATTCTGGCTGCCGGCAAAAATATTAAGTATTACACTTATTATACTTTGTAACGCGAATTTTTGAAAGTTAGTCGTATTGCATTTTGACAAAGTGAAATAAGAAAAAAACACCCATTTATAATATTTTTTGGAATGCAAGTTAATTTTTGTAGGGGGGGGAGGGTACTTCCTTGGGATTTATTTTATGGACTCATTTTGAAATTTTTCGCATAACATAACTTTTTTTTTGTAACCGGTAGCGCCGTCCTGTTGAAACCGAGTGTTGCCAATAACGTCCTCTTCAATTTTTGTGAAAACAAATTCGTTCGACATGACCCGATAACGATCGTTATTGACTGTAACGGCCACTATTTTCTCAATTTCGAAAAAAAATTGACGAACTTGCATCTGGACAAAAATCAGCACCAACCAGTGCCTCGTTTTGAGTGTAGTGGCCTTTCAGTGTAGGTTTTCTGTGCCCCAAATCCGACAGTTTTTCTTGTTTACATACCCGCTAAGACCAAAATGAGCTTCATCTCAAAAGATGATTTTTGGCCAAAATTTTCAAAGTAATGTCGCAATATTTCCCAGCGTTTTTCAAGCGTAAACCAACAATATTCGTTCAGCGGAAGGATAAAACTAATTATCTGTCAAATCAGACATTAGCTAAGTATTACCATTCACGAAATAACTAGTTGACAAAAAAAACTTTAGATAGTAGACAATGTATTTAAACAAAATTTAAATATTAGGTTAGGTTAGGTTTGAGTGGCTGTCCAGATATCATTGACACACGTAGACCTCAAGGGTCCATTGTGATACCACTAATGAGGTTATTCGGGAGAGTAATGAATTTAAACAAACCATTTTGAACTTTTAATAAAGTTAGAGAGACGTTTTGTGTCAATCGTTGCCAGTTTACTGTTATTATCGAAGAAGGGATTACCGAGAAAGTAATTCCTTCTAATGGAGAGTGCTGGACATGTACATAGAAGGTGTTGGACTGTTTCCTCTTCCTCCTCGTCCATGCAGCTTCTACAGAAGTCATTTGTGTAGACCCCTAGCCTCAGAGCATGTCTACCTATGAGGCAGTGTCCCGTTATTACTCCAATTGTAGAGCTTATACTTTGTCTGCTTAGTGATATCAAGCCTTTTGACCGTTTTAAGTCAATACTTGGCATATTTGCTTGGTTGCCAGGCAGGTGGTACTTTGTGACCATCTAGTATATGTTGTTTCTAAAGCATATTGCTTAAAAAGATATTTGCATGTAGCAAGTGGTGTTCCTATGTTATGTTTTTGTCTAACATAAGGCAGAAGTGTTCCGTTTTTGGCGAGCTCATCGGCTTTGCAATTTCCCGGAATGTCGCTGTGGCCCGGCACCCAAATGAGGTGAATATTAAATTGTTCCGTCATCTCATTCAGAGATGATCGACAATCGTGGACTATTTGAGAGATTTAAGAGCGGCTTGCCTCTCCGAGACAATTCGTATATCCTTGCAAGATATAATGTTTTCTTTGAGCCAGGATAGTTCTTCTTTAAACACCATTACTTCTGCCTGGAATACACTACATTGATTGGGAAGTCTATATGATAGACTGAGATTCCGTTGTTTCGATTGGATACCACCCCAAACTCCGTGATCGGTCTTTAAACCGTCTGTATAGAAGTGTACCGCATCGTCTTCCAGGGGTCTCTCTTCTTCCCAGGAGGATCTTGAAGGGATGGACACATGGAAGCTTTTACCGAATACCATTTTTGGGGGGGTATAGTCTAAGCGATGTGGGATAGATCTGAAACTGTCTAGAATAGTAGTATGTCCAGTATTGTTACTGTTCCATTAAGAAGTGGCTCTAAGCCTTACACATGAGTTGGCAACCACCTTTTTAGAGAAGATGTCAAGTGGTGTTAGGTTTAAAAGCACTTTCAATGCTGCGGTTGGTGTTGTGCGAAGTGCTCCTGTGATGCACATACCTGCTGACCGCTGGACTTTAATGAGTTTATTTAGATTTACCATCTTATCCAGTGCGGTCCACATACGACGGCTCCATAAATAAGTATCGGCCTGATTACCGAAGTGTATAGCCAGTGGGTTATTTTTGGGGAAAAGCCCCATTTTGATCCTATGGCCTTTTTACAAGTAAAAAGCGCTACAGTAGCCTTTTTGACTCTTTCATCAATATTTGCGTTCCAATTTAGTTTTTTGTCTAAAATGAGGCCCAAATATTTAGCTTGGTCGGAAAAGCTTAATGGTATTCCTTTAATCTTGGATGGGCTAATCTGAGGAATTTTATATCTTCTCGAGAAGAGTATTAATTCTGTTTTGTGTGGGTTGACGTCCAATCCACATTGATTAGCCCATTTAGTTAGCCTGTTTAGGGCATTTTGTAGGAGTTCCGAGAGAACTTGGGGGTGCTTCCCAGATACGGATATCGCAACGTCATCAGCGTAGGCAATCACCTTGAAACCTTCTGTTTCCAATGTTGTAAGTAAGTCGTTTACTACCATGTTCCATAAAAGAGGCGAAAGGACTCCACCTTGGGGAGTGCCTCGATTCACCGATCTGGTGGTAGTAAAACTTCTCATGTTAGAAATTATCGTCCTGCTTTTGAGCATGAGACTTATAAGATCTATGAGTGACTTCTCTAATTTCAGCTTATCCATTGCTGTAGTGATCGCCTGGTTACTGACGTTGTTGAAAGCTCCTTCAATATCTAGAAACGCTACTAGGTTATATTCTTTGTATTCGAGGGAATGTTCAATAGTACGTACCAGTGATATAAATATTAGATTACACGTACTTTTGTCGATACATAATTTATTTGCTAAAAAAAAATTAACATAACACTCGTTAGTGATTAACCTGCAAAATTTGAAACCCGAACAATTACCTTCACTATGATTTACCAAAATTTGATAAAGTGAACAATTTTATGTTTTAATTAAAAAAAAATTAATATTCATAGAACATTTCAAAAATTTGACCTTCCCATTCATAATTTTATAATTTTCAGTCTAATTTTAGTCATTCCAATTTTTGGCTATGTTTCGAAAGAAAATGAAAATGAACGCTAGATCGCTTTTTCAAGCCCAGCTGGGGCAAAAAGTTCTTCAAAAATTAAATTGAACATAAAGCGATTAAGCACCACTAAAGGAGTCTGATGATCGGGTTGGTCCCCGTGAAATAGCTATAACTCCAGTCTATGAACTTGGTGGTAGCACACACAAGTTGTTGTTGTTTCATTCTAAACATTCAAATGAAAATGAAAATTGGTTTTAGCTTTAAATCTACATTTTTACATTTATAAATCCGCTTTCATGACATGTTTTTCACTTAAGCCGGGATCGTTAAAGAATAAAACCCGATTAAGTGAAAGAAAGATAGTGCTTTTTTGGTTTTTCTTTTAGGCTTCTCTTACTCATTAATAGTTTTAAAACGTTCAAATAAATAATATATTTTTTTTAATAAAAAATGTTTGAAATTTTGTATCTTTTCATCTAACTCTGTAGTATCCATTTAAGTATTTTGTTTCATTTTAACCGTAATTAATTGTAAATTCTTAAAATTTATCATGTCAATTTAGAGATAATGCATGTACTTATTACATTTCTTGACATTATAAATAAATAATGCAATAGAAGTGACATTTAGGGCTGAATTTTCATATTGGGTCACTGTGGCGTATGTGTACTTTTTTCTCCATATAAATTGTTTTTATTTTTTTTTGTTAAAATAACAAAATAGTACAAAGTTTAAAACATAATAAATCAATTGAAAACATCAAAAACGACTCTCTTTATAGTTTATTCAAGCATACACACAATTAAAATCACTTTAAAAATCTCCTACTTTCCCGAGCAACTGGCAACACTAACTTTTTCATATCAGCTATTAACTTTATTCACTTCCATCACCATCTCCATCTCCACCCTCACATCCACCCATTATAGCTTCCAATGTTAAGATATACATAAGTAGGTATATGTATCCAAAGCAGTATTTGTTGTTGTTCTTTTCTACGATTTGTTTTCTTTTTTTGTTTTTCTTTCAATTGTATCTAAGCTAGGTATCCAATAGATAGATAGATACACTACACTCGTGTATTTATTTCATTTACGCGCACTATCGCATCGCTTCGTTTGGCATCTCTGAGTTTAGTTCTCAGCTTGGGGTTTGGGTGGTGAGATGGAGCGGTACAGTACGGTGGCAGAGATGTGAACATTTAATTGTATTCTATCTTCTCTATAAGCTGTGTGCATTCAGTAGATACAACTGTTGTGTGTATAAGATTGTTTTTCGGTTTTCCTTTTTGTGGTGATATTTTCTCTTTATTTTGGATGATTTTGTCTGCTTTGAGCTCATAATACACACGGTTTGTTGTGTTCTCTTTGATTTATTTACATTTTTTCTTGTACTTGTTTTTATATCTTCTCATTTGTATTCTCTCTTTCACACTTTTTTCGATTTTGTATTTTTCATCTTCATCTTGTGTTTTTGATTTTGTGATTTTATTTCGTTTTGTTTTGCTTTTGTTTTTCTTATCGTTTAGGGAAAAAGTGAGGTTGGTAGCTAAAGTACGGGTACAACAAAAACAAAAAAGACACGCTCCCGTCGTCGTCGTCTTTGGTCGGTGCGGTGTGTGGCGTGGAGCGGCGCGGCGTAGCTTGTCCCGCTTCTGATATTGTATCTTTGTATCTTTGTTTCTGTTTTTCAGTGATTGTGTGTTGTGATTTTCATGTATGGAATTATGCGGTTGTACACTCGGCTAGTTTGAGTGTCACACTCTGATCCGAAAAGTCGAACTAATACAAATGTAATGACATGATAATTTATTAAAGACAAAGAGGTCGTTTTTTTTTTTAAAGTTTCAGTTCAAGGCAGAGGGGGGATTAATATCGTCAAGGGGGGAAGTGCTGCCCTGCTCTGCTTGAATCCAAAAGGGGGGAGACGATAGGGAGCGGAAGATTGAGCAGAAGCACGGTGCAGTGCAGTGCTAAGACGCGCTGCAATTATTGTATGTTTGAAAAGTTTATTTAGCCAAGTAACCGACCGTTCAATCGGTCGGCCGTATTCGCGCAGTTTTAATGCAAAGTCACTTAGCCGGGTCTGATTGTGTGTGCCTGTGCTGCATATGGGGCTTTTTGAGAATTTGGTGTAGAAATAAAGATACGCGCGATCAAGGGGAGGGGGTTGTGCTGCGAGGCAGGAGAACGTGGGAGGGTTGGTTGGTTGGTTTATTAGACTGATATGGTGGATGTTTTTTATTTATACCTATTTATTATTTTAATATTTCTTTTTATGTTTTGCGTTTTGATTTTCCTTCGTACTTTTGCAGTTTTTCGTAGAAGGTATCTGTTTTTTGTTTTTGGACGCTTAGATATTTACCTAAAACGATTGATTTTGACTGACTTGGTGGGTTTTGGCCAACTGCATGGTTGTTTTTGCCGCAATTGTTAGTTGTCAGTTGCTAACACAATAATGATGACGGTGTATGAGGATGATGAAGACGGTGCAAGTGGGAGGTAGGGTGAAAATGGTGCGAATGATGAGGATAGTAGAAGTGGAGAAGGGGTCACAGAAATGTATAAGTTAGTATCTATCGAGCTAAATTTTTGCGTACGCGTGAGACAACTACGACGATGGCGACGACGACGACGCCAAGATAGGTATGAACAAACGTGAACGAAGTGATTTGCTGGTTTATTATGTTTTCAGCACGGATGAGCTATATTTATAAATTCATACGTAATAGCGAGGGATAATTGTAGAAAACTTGTTGTTTGGATAGTTTAAGTAGGTACGTTTGTGTGATGCTGTTCCGTTTTTAGAAAAGTACTCAATATATTGGAATTAAATTGAAGTGACGGTGGTGAGTGGAGGCGAAGGGTAATAGCGGCAGCAGCAACAGCAGATCAGACTGTATGAGCGGTGGCGATTTACGAATTGTGAGTTGTGAGCAGCGGCTATGTAGCAAGTTGCGGCGAGTAGCGATGGCGATATGGCGGCTCGGCTGTGGCAACGTTGGAATGTAATGTTTATATGATTTCTTTAAATGGACGGACTGTATAGGTTGTGTGTTGTTTCTTTTAAATACCTATCTACTTATATGTAGATTTGTTTTTTTTTTTTCTTTTGTTTTTATTATAGAGTAGGTTGCGATGATAATTGTATGTTTTTGTTAAATGTTTTTGAAGGAGAGTTAATTTTTGATATTTTTTTCTTCTGTTTATAAATACCTACATATATAAACATATTTGCTATGAAAAAAAGAGACACGATTTTTTTTCTAGAAAAGTTAAAATAACGATATAGATATCTAAAAACTTACCTATAACTTTACTTATGAAGATAGATAAATATTTATAAAGGGCCAAAAAATTGTAGGTTTGTTCTTATCTTTTTGATTGTTTTATTGCTTGCGTAATGAGAAATGTCAATAAAGAATATTTTTGTTTTTTTTTTTTTTGCTGTAGAATTTGTTGCTGAACTTGAATGGTAGCAGATATGAGTAATTTTGAGATGTTTTTGATTTCCTGTACAAAACTTTTTTGTTAGGTACGTTGACTACTGTTTTTTCGAAGAATTAAGGGTTTGAGGGGAAAAAGCTGATGCAACGCATTCTGGCATAAGTAAGGTTTCTAGGAAAAATGTTAGCAAAGAGTGCAAGTAGGTATGTTTATAGGGTACACATGTATTGCGTACATATGTAGCTACTGAAAAATAAATCAACTGAAAATTTAAAACATAAAATAAATAGGACTTTAGAGCTTAGGTGAAAATTAAAAAAATATAACATTTTCCAATTTTTTCGGTGCGTACTGAATTATTTTATATCATTTTTAAAAAAAATTTATTCTTCCCAGAAACTTTAAACTTTTCTCAATAAAGGACAAAACAAATTTTTAATACCTTTACTTTACTTTACTTTACTTTACTTTACTTATTAAATAAATTTGGAGTCAATCCCTTCATTTAGTTTTAAGATATTCGAATCGAAGATCTGTTCTAATCGTGTGCAGTTTTTCTTGTAGATTCTTATTTTTTTTATAAGAAAACAGACGATTATAGTTTTTGTAAAAAAAAATACTTAATATTAAAAACAATATTTTTAATAATATCAAATCAGATAAGGGAAGTATCTTAAGTTTTTATCCAAGTTGAAAATTAATTTTTAACAAGTCTTAGTAATAGTTTTTTTAAGGATTTTATTTTATCTTAAAAAAAAAATGATTTTTCTAAAAACGTTACCAGATGGAAAAGCATTATTTTGTAAATAATATCTTTTTTCCGCGACATATTCGAGATTAATTATATTAATTTGGTATCACGTCACAATTCTAGAATACAATTTAATTGATGTCGCTAGCAATATAGGTTCGAGAAATATTAATCTTTTACTTGCAGCATGCAGGAAATACATACATATGTATGTGAATATGGCAAGTTCTGCATTTGTAAACAATTCAAACTCAAGATTTTAATCAAACATAACATTTCAAAGGTAGAGAAGTCGAAAAAGTGTGTCTCCCGATTCCATCAGTCTGTCTGTTAACGCCCCTACTTCCCATTGAGTCGATTGGGTACAAACTTGGAAATCAGGGTTTTAGGCAGGTTTTCGTTAGGCGTTTCTTCGTTTCTAAGATCTTAAATAACGGTAGTCCCCACACATTTTTTTTTGGTCAAAAAGCTAAAATTGGATTTTAAAAATTAAGCCAATATATCCTTATTAAATTTTCTCAAATCTATTTTTTCCTAAACTGGTTTCTTTTAATAGAAAACAAATATTTTGTAATGCTTCCAAAGGACGCTCTTAATAGAACCGTTATTTTTCATTTTCAATTAATTTTCTCAGGAACTCATAAACCCATTTTAATGTTTGTATGTACAAGCTCTCATAATGTCTAAATAATATTTGATAACTAAAAAAAAGTCCTCATATTTGTTTTGGATTTATAAAAATATTACATTGTCTTCCAAATTCGATATCTCGAAAACGGGCGGACATTTTTTTTACGAAAATTAATTGCAAAACGCTAAGAATAGTTATCCATTATCGTATCTTGTGCTTGATGTGTGGATTTAAGCTTAAATGTTTAATATTCAAATGCATAGATTCAAATCCGTAAAAATATAGGACTTTTACTTTTTTCTGAGTATGAAAGATTTTATTTTTTATATTCTATTTTAAAACAACAATTCAAAAATTGTATGTTTACAAAATTATTAAAAAAAAAAACAATCTAACGTTTTTCGAAAAGAATACTGAAAATTTTTTGAGAAATAAAATGTCGTTGAAATTTTTGAAGAAAAACTTATTATGCATTTATATTTTTAAATCTTGAATTAAAGGCATTTTTCTAAACAGACTCTTTGGATACCGGAGCAAGCTTGTGCAATTCAGTCGGGCAATTTATTTTTAACTGCTTTTGTTAAAAAAAAATACCCCTCTTAATTTTGTCGGTACAAATATTTTAAGTCAATATCATTCTGGTCTTCTATTACGTTCTTCTCCACAGTATGAAACACGAACGTAAGAACATAGGCTCTCATAAACATATCTCTAAAAACTTTTATTTAAATTTGAGGGAACTTGAAACGTCGGTGTTCGGCTGGGTAATTTCAAAATGTTCGATTTGACAAATCAGAATGATTTGAAGCTCAAGTCATAACTATATGCGTATTTTTTCATTAAAATGATTCTAGTTTTTACAATTTTTAAAATTTGTGTTGTATTTTTATAGTGCTTTAATTATTTTTTAAAAAGTCTTTTTATTTTTTATATAATTAAAAAGTAATAGAAAGCTAACAAAATTGTTGTAAAAAAGAGGCTGAGATGCGACCCACGCTGATTACTTCCCATATCGTCTGTCGATTTGTTTTTTTATGAAAAAACGGACAGTTGGATTTTGATATAAAAATTACTGACTATTGAAAACAATGTTTTCTGTGAAATAAAATAAGTTTGAAGCCAATACTTTTAATTTTTGAAAAGCTATTTGAGTTCAAAGTAAATTTTTACCAAGTTTTAGTATTGTTTTTTTTAGAGTTTTATTTTTTTGTAAAAAAACTGTCAATTCGATTCTTCTGAAAATAGTTCAGAATGTAAAATACAATAACAAACAAAGAAAAAATTAGTAACAAGCCATTATCTCAAAGTTTTGAAAAGATATTTGAGTCGAAAATCATTTTTTACCAACTTTTGTTAATTTTTTTTCGGTTTTTAATTTTTTGTACAAAAACTGTTAATTCGATTTTTTCAAAACTTTACTGAATATTGAAAACAGTATTTTTTGAAAAACAGGAGTAAATTAAAGCCAATATCTCTAAGTTTTGAAAAGATATTTGAGTAGAAAATCAATTTTTACCAACTTTTATTCATTTTTTTGGGTTTTTATTTTTCTGTAAAAAAACTGTCAATTCGATTTTTCTTAACATTTTGCAGAATGTTGAAAACAATATTTCTTATAAGATAAAATAAGTTTGAAGCTTTAATTTCAATTTTTTGAAAAGATATTTGAATCGATATTCAATTTTTACCAACTTTGAGTAATGTTTTTTTTAGATTTTTATTTTTTATAAAAAAAACTGTCAATTCGATTTTTCTATTAATTTTATCAGATTTCAAAAACATTATTCTTTGTTGCACAAAATTGTTTTGAAGATGAAATCGTATTTTAGTCGAAAAATTTTGGAGGTGACAAATTTTTTTTTCAGTTTTTTTGATTTATAAAAAAACCGTCAGTCGGATTTTGTTCAAAAAATATACTTCTTTGATATCACGTTACAATATATTATATAAAATTTTGTTCAAGTCTCTAGTGTTTTTTGTTCGTAAGATATTTAGGGGTAACCAAAATGTTCACCTGCTATGGTAAAAAAAAACCACCAACGCAACTTTCTTAAGAGCCCATTCTGCATCTTTCTGCCTTTTTATCTGTGTAACAAAATTTATTTGAAATTGGTATCTCTTCTGGTTCTTGAGTTATCGACGTTGAAAAAAACGTCCGAAAGTGCAGACGTACGGACGTATGGACGTACGAACACACACACGCACAGACGTCTTTCTAAAAATCTTTTATTTCGACTCTAGTTACCTTGAAACGTCGAGAAATGTTAAAATTTTCAATTTGACAAATCGGACCCAGTACAATAACTTCCTATGGGAAGTTAATAAAATTAAAGAAGTTTGAATAATTTTGCTCAAGACATTTGAGTCACAAAACGATTTTTAGCATTTTTTGGGAGTATTATTAGAATGGCTTTAATTTTTGCATAAAAAACTATCGACTTAATCTTTATAAACATTTTACCAGATGTTAAAAGCATTATATTTTTTAGCAACGACATATTCTGAGGGTTATAATATTCTTAGTTCTCAAAATATTCAATCTTGTTTAACTTTTTGCACGTCTCGATATTACTATCTGTAAAATAAACTTGATTTAAAGTTGATATTTCTGTCGTTCTTGAGATATGCAGGACAGAATGAGGTATCAAACCCGTGCACAAAATGATGGATTCATATTCTAGGAAATTCGAGTAAATTAAAATAGTATCCAACTAAAAATTCAAGAACTGTTTTTTGACTGAATTAAAATCGTCTACTTATTTAATATAATTATCATCTTCTCGATCGTTTTTTTGTAGTTATAGTTTGTGAAGCTAATAAAGATGCCGTAAAAATA
Organism: Eupeodes corollae; assembly: GCF_945859685.1. Taxonomy (NCBI): domain Eukaryota; kingdom Metazoa; phylum Arthropoda; class Insecta; order Diptera; family Syrphidae; genus Eupeodes; species Eupeodes corollae. Next base: position 129,602,098 of record NC_079148.1, on the reverse strand, counting down.
TCCTCTGATTTAAGAAAACTATTAAATTGTACACCTAGGCGTATACGTACTTTTTTATTGATTTCATTTTTGTCGTTTTTTGTTGCAATTTTGCAGGTTGCTTTGTTTGTTTTTTTTTAATTATTTATTACAGCACTGAAGAAGAGAAGAATTGTGATTCAGAGGTTAGGAGTTGGTTGATAATTTGACGACGCATTGGAACTAGTGCACACAATGACTGTCAAACACTGCCAATGGCAATAGAGTAAATATTGTTAGCAATTAATATGTTCTTTTCTTATAATTTTTAATTAAATTTAAATCCAATAAAAATATATAGGATTTTCACGTTTTTGAAACACACTAACCAGGGTATACAAAATATTAAAAGATTTTTAAGACTTAATAACTTATTTAAATTTAATCAATTGCAATACGAATAAAACTTACTTAACAGAGGCTCTATATGTACTACATATTTACATAAACACTAAGATTAAATAACTAAGCAAATCTGTCTTGATTTTATTGATCTTTTTGAAAAACATTAAAATTTAATTTTCCAGAAAATTTTCACTTGCTAACGTGATTTTTAAATTAGAAAACAAACAAAATGGTAATCCGAAAAGTTTTTTTAAAGTTTAAAATGATATTATTTTTGATTTTGTTTGTTTACTTCTTAAATTATTATCTATTATTTCAACATTATAAATTCTGAATTCAATTTTGTTTTCATCTTTTTTTCTTCTTTTTTTTTAAATTTTTGTACACTGACAAAAGTATTATATTATGTACATATGCACGTTTATGTATGTACATACATTGTACAAACATCTATTGCGCTAAAAATATAATTCAATCAAAGGCAGCTATAAGATACAAACGAACTTCTTATAAGCACACAATATACCTAATAAAATAAAAAAAGAAAGCACATAAGAAACAAAAAATAAACATTAACCAACCTGATCCATCCGAGAAGCACCCAAAAGACGTCGACGACCAACATAAGAAGAAAAAAAAAAAACATAAAATAAAGAAGAAGTATAGAAGAAGAAGAAGCACATTATTATAATATTATTGAAACTATGTGTATCTATTTTATAGTAGATAAATATATAGATACAAAGATACAAATGAAAACAAGGCGCTATAGAGGTCGCCATATGTAAGTATCTTTTTTTTTTTTGATGCTGATGAATACGAATAAGTACGTTCGTTCAGCAAAGCGCAAAGAGGCAATTATATGAACAGCAAACAAAATATCTTTTTTTTAAAGAAAATAGATGGAAATGCGCAAACTAAACCAACTGATCCATAAGTAGGAATGGTCGAACCAAAACAACAACAGCAACAAAAAGGTGGATACGGATACACAGCAAGAAACAAAAGCAAACACACAACCATTTTTTTTGTATAAATACCTTCATACACATCGATATGCCGTACCATTTTGCGTACACAATATCGCGTAAATCTGAATGCTCGATTTGTCTATTGACGCTTAACATAAGCTAGCCAAGCAGGCAGTTGACTCTAGCTCTGAGTCTGACTCTGACTCTATGTATAACCAACCACAGTCATAGTCATAGTCATAGCCACTAGCTAAGGAGTAGCCATAGATGCCCAGAAACGGACGAATGCATAAAGATTGCTTGCTAAGCATTTATAAGCCGCGCTTCTTAGGCAGGACAGACAAGCGCACATACACACGACGACACCATTGCGCAGGGACTTAAACATAGAGAGCTGCCTCAGCATCAGTTTCAGCATCAGTCTAAGTCTTTTAGCATCTGTATAGATAATTTCTACACTCTTGAGCAGTTTATTGGTTTTCTTTTATTTTATTATTTTTGTTTTTTTTCTGATTTCGTATTCCTACTTGAACCTTTTCTGAATAGAAAATTGCGAGAAAGTTATAAACAACGAACTAAGTTGAAAGAAGAGCAAACGATGAAAGGAGAAACAAGAAAAATAGGTCCTTGATCCTTTTGTTATTTATATCGAATCGATTTGAAAGATGAACATTTAAGGAATTTCAAACACAACCTAAGCTTCTAGAAATACGATATGATTCAATTTTTGGTCCAAATTGTTGCAAAAATATCCTTTTGATACGAATATTAGGACTGAAACTAAATAAGCTTGACCTAACACAAATTGTAATAAAAAGGACTTAAATTGACGTTTTTAACCATAAAAACTTGACAGTCTTCATAAAAACTCGTTAGTTTGGCTTCTAGAGCGATGTTAGACAAACAACTACGTAACCATACACAAAATTTTAAAACAAAAGGATTTTAACATTTTGTAAAAGTTTTATATAAATAAAATATTACCATAGAGTTGCTTAAATGACGTTACTAATAAAAAGTATTTTTAAAGTGCCAGAATAAAAGGAAGCTGCTATCCACTCTAATATAGTAATTTTGGAGGGATAAAAAAGGTTTGAGCACCCATTTTACTTAAAACTGCTGATTATCTCAGAAAAAGATCGAACGGTTTAACAAAAATTAATCTACAACGCTTACAATTTGGTGAAAAAAATAGTATCGTAATATTAAGGTGAAACTTCTACCATAGATTATATTTTAATACCAGTGTTTTTTTGGCATTCTATAAATAGTAAAGTAGAAAGTTCCCGAGAAAACCCATCGGCAGTAGCCGGATTTTTGTATTTAAAAATTAGTACAACTGAAAGAAGACCTGTCAGAATAATAATAAAAAACACACAAATAGAAGAAAGTTTTGTGAAAATCAAACGTTGAAAACTAACTAAAACTAATAAAATGGACAATTTTCAAAAAGAAATGCTAAGAAAACATTTAGAAGTTGAGATTCTATAAAAAAAGTTAATTTAACAATTGCAGCTTTGACATAAAATAAAAACTTCAGGAAGGTAGTTTGTTCGTAATCTCCTACATTAACAGGTGGTTTTGAATCGAGCTTGAAGCTGGAGTCTTGTCAAAATTAGTGAAGGAAAACCTGTGTGGAGGATTTGGCTGTGCACAAAGAATATAGTTTTGTTTTAATCAAACTACACAAAAATTGCAAATGGAGTAGGCACCTTATTCTTACATATTGCTGAACTATTCAGTTCTTTATTGTTCAACACGAATCACACTATTTCACACTTCATAAGAATCAAACTTAATCATTTTAAATTCTTCTTGTGTAGTGGAAACACCAAAAAGATTTATTTAATCTAAACTGAAATTAACCTTTGTTTTAAATATAGCAGAACTTAATTATCTTTTCTATTGTTTTCCCTTGCAAAATAAGCCCGTTAGCTCATTTTCATTAACAAAACTAAATAATATCAACAGTAACAGATTGATTTTTGTCCCCAATGGAAAACAAATACACAACTACTCAACGAACACAGCCATCGAGATACAAATGGAATATCAATCGTACAAACATTTGAGAAAGAAATCACATAACATCCATTCGAGACTCGTATAAATGTCATAAACCCATCCGTAGTAAGATTTTACTTCAACTTTTATCGGTAGTATTCATACATTTGTTATTCTTGTAAAATCCCTTTATGCTATGGATAGATTTTCCAACAAAACAAGGGTAATATCTTTTTTAAATTGAATGCAATTTTTATAAACAAGATTCTTCTGTCACTTTTGAAGCTATCATCTTATGACATTTGACAAATAAAAACTACGGCGTTACCAAAAATGTTACGCTACACACTTCGACAACGCCTTGAAATTGTTAAAATTCACTACTGAAAACTTGCTGTTTGAAAAAATTAGTATTGTGAAGAATCGAAAACTGAGAAATTGGAACTTTAGCCCATGTGTTGACAAAAGCCCAGGTGTGTCGATTTCTAGTCGATTTTTGGTATAAAGCATTCCACAAACTACAATTCACCGTATTTTGCTTAAAGAATTAAGTTAAAAGGCTGCGATGGTTAGTGCGCAGGACTGTCACGCAAAAGGTTTTGGGTTCAAACCCTGCTCTTAAGTTTTTTTTTGTTACGGGTACTGCCTCTTGCGAAGAATTGACAAATCTTCCAAGAGTAATTCTTGTCACGAAAAGTGCTTTCTCAAATAAGACGTTCGGGTTTGGCTTTAAGCGCTAGGTGCCCTCCATCCCTGTGAGCATTACTCGCACACAGGAATGGTTGACTGTTGCTCCACATAATTTATTTATATTTAGCCCAAGAACTCCAGCGGTTGTTCATAAAAAAAACTATAAACAGAGATTTTACTTATTTTCACTTCGAAACTCACTTTAATTTGAAAAATTGTCATATTTTAAAGTCGAAAAATTTACCAATGTTTGTTGCAATGCTCCTCAATTCTCAACATGTCACTTTTCATGCAGCTTTTTGGCAGGTGGTGTGATTGGGCCTCACTTATTTAAAATAAGGCGTGTGCAACTGTTGCGGAACTAGATTTCTTACGAGCTATGGTTAATGATTATTTATGGATGGAATGAGAGGATATTAATATAACGGCAATCAATATTTTAAGAAAAGCTTTCTGTTCGTGATAATTCTTGCAAATTTTCTGATATAACGCATTCAGCATTTTTTATTTGAATCTATGTAAAATAAGTATCAAAGCAAATGCTCCAAAAACAATTCCAGGTGTAACTTTAAAAGTTATCGAGGACATGCAACCAAAAATGTGCGAATTGTTTTTTTCGGCAGCCATCTTCTTCCTTATTTTTAAAAGCATATCATTCAGCTTACAGTAACATAGCCATCCATACATTTCTCTTTACAAAATACTCCTTCTTATTAACTTCAAATAGGAAGTTATTGCCATCGGTCCTTTTTGTCGAATTGAAAATTTTGACATTTCTCGACGTTTTAAGGTACATAGAGTAGAAATAAGAGATTTTTAAAGAGATGTCTGTGTTCGCGATGTTTTTTCGTCGTCCGTACCTCAAGAACCAGTAGAGATATCGACTTCAAATAAATTTTGTTATACAGATAATAAGGCAGAAAGATGCAGAAAGGACTCTGAAAAAAGTTGATTGGGTGCTTTTCTACCATAGTTTTTTTTCAAAAAAGGTGAAAATTGTGGTTATCCCAAAATATCTCACGAAAAAAATCAAGGATTATTTATAAATCAAAAAACTGAACAAAATATTTGTCACCTCAAAAATGATTTTACCTCCGAAACAATTTTGTACAATGGAGAATATTGTTTTTATCATCTAGTCAAATTTTGAGAAAAAACGAAAATTTTCAAAAATTTGAGATATTGGCTTGAAATTAATTTGATCTTATGAGAAATGTTGTTTTCGCAAAAAATTTGCAAATAATCGAAATCACATTTTTTAAACAAAAAATTAAAACTGTAAAAAACCATTACTAAGATTTCGTAAAAATTAATTCTGGACTCAAATATCTTTTTAAAAAAAAATGAGATATAGGCTTTAAAATAATTTTGTATTATAAAAAAACTAGCTTTTTACCCGTGCCTTCGCCCGCAGTGGAGAAATTAAATAAGTATTAGAGATAAAGGGTAAGGGTATAATAATAGAAATGAGTCAATATAATTACTAAATTTTATTGCTTGGCTGAAATCAACAATTTCTAAAAATTACTACAGACAATAAAGTTTCAACACCTTAATATATGCTTATTAAAATGCAGCAACAAATGTTAAAATATATTTCACCGTAACAAAAATAAATAATTCTGAATTCTAAAGAAAGAAAAGTCCACCACTGCCGGAGTCTATTTTACGTAAAACTTGACGGAAAACATGATTTTGCTCTGGAAGTAATTCAGGGACTAGTTCAGTAGCAAATGCTACTAAAATTGGTAAAAAATGATTAACGGCTAAAAATCTCGTTTACACAGATAGATCATGAAATCTATCTGTTTCATCATATGGAGATTATTTTTGGTTATTTTAAATTTTTTAGAATAATTTAACTGATTACTTTTTTTTAACAAAAGACGACAATCTATAAAACTTTTAAGCAAAACAAATCGTCAGACGGGATAGGATAATTTTAAGTGCAAATTAGGATAATAAAATAAGTATAAAAGTGAAAATCATTTTTTTTATTGACCACCCTGTATTTTGTTTAATAAACATACCTATATATTCCTTTATCATGAACAAATATATGTTTACAAAAAAAGTTAAAAACTAATGCAATCATCATCTTTAAAATCAAATAAACATAAACAAAAAGTCTGACAGAAACAAAACGTATTCATATCATTTCTGAGTCCAGTTAAAATATTTGTGTCATTTTATTTCTAATTTGTTGAATATTTGTTTAAAAATGTTAAACCATACTTTTTTGTTTACTTATTTTTATTTTTGTTACAAAAGCTTTTATATACACAAAAAAGTATATATCATAAATATAGTACCAAAATTACACCACACAAGTAGAATATTCTGCACTGACAAGGACAACACAGAGAGCGATAAAGTTTAATTTTATATAAAACTTTTTACTACATTCAAATACATACACACATTACATATTTTGTGTGTATATAAATACTTTTTCTTTTTCCCAAATGCAAAAGATGAAACTCTGTATGATTCTTTCTAAAAAAAGTAAAACAAGAAAATAAGGAATTACAAAAAAAACTAAAATTAAAAACAAAAAGTAAAAACGAACAAAATCCACAAAAACTTCACTGATGGGGCAATGGGAAACCATTTCCACAAAATATCAAAACTCCAAAAACTTCCAACAGTACTCATATCTCAACCCATTCCTCCTTTATAGCCTGATGCAAACCACAACCACCACACCAGTTAGCTAGCCATACCAGCCAGTCAGCCAGCCAGATATGTATAGTCAGCCAAGCCAATGCCAATCCGAAGCCAACCATCATAGTCATCATCGTCATCATCATCATCTCACCCATCCACCCACCTAACACCCCAAATCTACATGATGATCAAATGTGAGCACATTAAAAACTTTTCACTTTGCATCAACAAAAATCCCCCACAATCATCACCAGTTCTGTTTCTGTACAGTCCACAGCCTTCCTTCGTCCACAAGTACACGCATCTAGATATACAGTGAATGAGATGTATCTCAATATGTGCGCTTTGGCCTACCTAACCCCGGAGCATATACTCAGGACCAAGATACGAGTACAACATACAGAATCGCATGGAACGGAGGATAGTTCGGATTCGGAGAGTCTCGTTGTTCGTTCATAGAGCAGGGCCAGAGAGATACAAACAAAACAATTCAAACAGATATTATTCACCTAGCCAAGCATATAGAGAGGCATGCCTCTGGTTATTATTACCTTCCTACCTATATACAGCTACTCTGTAGAATTTGTATCGATGGAGTGCATCTGTGCATAGTTGCATCCACAAAAACGAAAAAACATACAAAAGTTATGCTCCTAGTTGTGTGTGCTACAGCTAGGCTAACCCCTTCCTTCAGGTCCAGGACCAGGACCAGGTCCATCAGCCGATCGAACTTGGACAAACTTCACACTGGAACTGGAGTTAAATTGAACTGAGTTGAGTTGAGCTGAGGCTTGCCCATGGGAAAAGCTAGTATATTCCAAATCGTACCTATGATATCTACCTTTTTATATAGCTATGTATGTACATAATACCTTGTTGGTCACATAGTTTAGTATGAGGGTATGTGCCTAGTTTTGGACACAACAACAACAAAAAAGAAGAAAAAATGAAAAATAGTTTCAACGACTGTTTATTTGTTTAGGCTTAGATGTTTTTACCGGGTGGTAATTTCAGGTAATTTACTTATCTTTACAACTTTAAATGTGCTCAAAAGTTGGTGAGGTTGAAATGAAAAATGATTTACATCTATAAAAAAATATCTAAAAATATTTTCGAACAGGGTGTTCAACGGATTTGCTTATTTCTGAATATATTCTAAAAATATTATCGTACCAATAAATATTAACGCATTGCATTTTAAACGTTGTTTTTCAAAATTTTATTCAACATTTTTGGAATTCAATAACTTTCAATTTAGTCCATGAACAACAATTTTTATAAATTTTGCAGTTTTGTTAGTCAATTTTCTTAGCTGTTTATATTTTCGATATAGATTTCTTTGGAAAAACTTCGAAAATTTGAAGATTTACTTCATTCAAGTTATTTTAGAAATTTTACTCTGTAGTAATTGTAGAACTTTGGAGACATTTGAAACAGAACTTTTTTTTACTGCTAACGTTGGATAATTTATATTTATTTAGAATGTATGTCTTTATGTAACCAGAACGCTCCACAATGACCATTCACATATTTTGTGAAAATGAAATGAATATGCTGCTAAAATTGTCAAGAATTTCATTAAAGCAAATCGGGAGAAAGTACAAGAATTTTGAAAGAAGTTTACTTTAGAGTTTAATAGTGGTCCTGCAACACTGCACCTGTAAAGATTGAGTTTGAGTGGACAAATATAAAAACCAAGTTTGTTATGCTTGTAACCTCTTGAAATGAAAACATGCATGTTCTTTGGACAGATCAGAAAGGCAACGTTCGAAAAAAGACATCAGCAAATAAAGTGCATCAAGAAGGTGCAGCAGGTAAAGCAAACAAAACGATTAAGTTTTCACCTTCAAAAGATCCCATATTCCAATTTAAAGGAACACAAAATGCAGCAAAAGACGGTTTGGCACGCCTCGAATAAGTTATACATAAGCCCATACGAAAATATTTTTTGCTTGCGAACTCATAGTTAGGCTGATTGTATTTAACTGAAGCTCCTAATGAAAATTAAATGGTTAAAGTATGTTGCTATTAAGAATGAAATGAATTAGATTTCGCAACAGTCCGCTAAGTACCTATTGACTAACAAGTCTCAACCATTCTGTGTGCGAGTACTGTTATCAGGGATGGAGGAGACTTACAGTTTTAAACCGATAGCGAACGATAACTTCAGCGAGCATTTTTCATGACAAGAATAACTCTTGAAGGATATGTGAATATCTCGCAAGAAGAAAAACGTTAGATGGCACAGGCATGGATTGTACCCAAGACCTCTGGCATGACCATTCCAACGCACGAACCATCATGCCCTGGGTACTACGCATTATGCAATTAAGGTTCTTTTTTTTCAAGAGATTTCTTGCAGGAAAATTCGGACTTAATTTTATAAAATTATGGGACGTTTGAAATCATAATTTAGGTACTTATCATTCACTGCAAACAAAATTACGACAGGAGCAAGATTTGGTTAAAAGCTTTATTATGCTTTGTCCTAAGCTATTTCAAAAATAACTTAAATTTGGATTAGAGCAAATCTTTTTAAAAGTGGTGAGAGGGTGTGAAGCGCAGAATTATAAATCGTAGCTCATGTAATTTTAAACAAAAGAATCTCTACTTTTTTAACTTTACTAAGGAATTTTTAGAATCGGTCCGATTTGTTGAATTGCAAATTTTGAATAAATCTGACGTTTGAAGTTCCTCAGAACCTAAATCCATGTTTTTTTTAAAAAGATGGAACAACGTATAGGTACACATATGATATTTACTGTAATTAAATTTTATTAAAAAGTTTGTAACGTCATGCGCAATTGTTATAATGCAAAGAAACTTAACTTTACTAAACTACAAAAAATTATTTGTCAGAGCGAATATTTCACAAACAAAACTGCAATATTTTTTTCAGAAATAAATATTATTATTGATGAAGTAAATATTTAAATACCTTTTTTAAGTTACATATCAGAGTCAAAAGATCATTCATAGTTTTAGGACTCGAAAGAAAAACTCTCTACCAAACCCAATACAAAAATATATTTTTATATCGAAAGAAGCCAAGTTAACAAAAAGAATTTCAAAGAAAACTTAAAACAGCTTTATTAAGCCATTTTTGACTAAATTCGAATTTTCGATTTTAACCAACACTGTTATTTTTGGTCGTAAAAAAATGCCTATCGCGGATCTGCTTAACACCTAAAGTTTCACCTTGGCGGACGGGCTAAAATGTGGAATGGAAGATGGTTTAAGTTGTTTGAATAAACACAAAGGAAACAACCGCTGTAATGGATGGGGATGTTCGAGCATCGTTGTCAAGTTTAGACGGGGCTGCAAAACATTGACATGTACCCGTCTACCAGACAACTTCCAAGCTTTCAACGTTAAGAATTTTAAGTTATAATGTTGCAGAGCTTAAAAACAAATTTTTATATGTTGATTTTTTCAATTATATAAATAAAATCGATGTTTTTGTTCTGTTTAAAACTCATGTCTTAGACAACGGAGTTAATAGATTTAAAAATGTGTTTACAAACTATAAATTAGAGTATATACCAGCTTTGAAAAGTTCCTTGTTTGAAAGAGGAAGTTGTAGCTAGCTTTATGGATATCGTAAGGAACTAGGCGGAGTACAGGTTAATTTTATTATAATCGAAGGCATGTGCATTCTGGAGCTTAAAATCAATGACATAACTCATCATATAACACCAGTTTACCTTAATTGTAGTCACTGGCAGCCAGATTATGATAAACTACGGGATTCTTTAAACAATTTGGGATCATCAAATAGCTTTGTCTCAAAATAGCTTTGCCGTAACACCAATGCACTATAATAGCAAATCAAAAGATGAATCAAATGATGCTAAAGGCGAAAAGATTTAAGAGCTATTAGACGCTTTTTACTGACTCGCTTGGTGAATATACGTTTATAAGAGGTTCAGCGAGTTCAGTTATCGATTATTACTTTTTATCTTTAAAATGGCTAACACATTTATGTGATTTTCGCTTAGCGATTAAATCCTTTTCCGATCATATGCCCTTAAAAGTACTGTTTGAGTTTTCTGGCTGCAGAGAACAAGCTGATAACACAACTTGAACTAATTTCATAGTTATTATGGATCATCGTGCGATTTTTCAACGAAATTAAAACAAGGAAATCGAGCTGTTAAGTGCTTCAAATGGGTGTATAGAAAATATCAAGGTCGAAAAACTAACTGAAATGATAAAAACACTTGCCCCAAAGTTCAACAATCTGGCTTACAGAACCAAAAAAATTAAGCAAAAGTAGGTTAATGATTAATGCAGAAGAGTAAGAGATATTTCCTTTGCATTTTTACGACTGTTTCGGAAAATGAATAACAGCTTTATACAAGCAAACTATGCAGCAGCAAGTAAACATTTTAAAAACTTATGCTCCGCAAAGAAAATTTCAAAGCATTTAAACACAGTGGTTGTAGGAAAAATAAATTCTATTGCAGTTAGTCTTTCTGCAGAACAGCTCAAAACTCACTTCATGCTGCTGCTTAACGCAGAACAATTCTCACCAGCCGTTCTATACGAAGCGCCTTTTACATTGGTTGTCCAGTTGGACTCGCCAATATCACTGCTTGAGATAAAAGAGGTTATTTACAAATCCAAAAATAATAAAGCACCAGTTGAAGACTGTACACCGGAGTTCAAGAACCTATTCGAAATACCATACAACAGAATCTTTGAGAAAGCTGAAGTACCTTCCTGAAAACTTTCTGAAAAAAATTATATATCCGCTTCATAAAAAAGGAGACCTCGAAGATCCAGCTAATTATAAGGATATATCGTTTTTGAACACAACCGCCAAACTATTCTCATCCGTTCTCTAGAAAAGGCTTACTCATTGGGTGGAAAAGAATCATATTTTGCATGAGTTCCAAGCTGGCTTCAGGAGAGGCTATTCGACTGTTGAACAAATATTAGAATTAGATTTTTTAGAATACAAAAACAAGCGGGTTCCCCAAACTATATGATTCATTTGGAGACTGGTATTCCGCCTATGTATTTGGATACTCTTAAGCTTCATTTCAACTACATAACACGAGTATTAGCAATGCATGAGCAGAGAACACCAAAAATAGCACTTATGCACTTATTGTCGATTGAAGGAGGATGTGTCTAAGAGTGGAAAAAACTGGCATCCGAAAGTGGAGTAAACCTGGTATTTACAGTTGAAGAGCAAGTGGAATCGCTAAAATCCAAATTCGATGAATTGCTAAAGAAAAAAAAAAAACGAATGTCTCATAAATTCATGGAAGAAACGCAGAATTCGCAGTACGGGTTGTATAGTATAGAGCAAATTGGACCACTACTCAAATAAAAGAACATACTTTTTAGCTAACCATTCTACGGAATTAATAAGTACAATCTTTCGATTAAGGGGTGAATTATTGAACCTCAATTTCATACCACACCGACCAGAGTTACCAATTATATGTAACTTATGCAACCGTTATGAAAGACAAGATGTGTTTAATTTTATGGCAGTCTGTCCCGTTTTAAAGGAAAATCGAAGGCAATTAGAAAAAGTCCTAAAAATTTTAAATGGATCTTGTGGCTGGGAAGGACTTTTTAATTTCACTAGAAAAGCATTAAAATATCGAAATTGCATTGTAAACGAAAATTTTTGAAACAAGAAAGAAAAATGTTTATATCTATGTTAATTAATAAGAATTTAAAGTAAGTCAGTCTGGTAGACGGCTTTTATGCCAAACCAATAGACTTTTTCTTAAAATAAGCAAAGAATGTTTGAACTTATTATTATTTTTATAAGGAAATAAAACTAAACTAAAATAAACCTTAAGTTCTTAGTTTAAACTTAATCAACCCAACTTTTCCACAATCATGATGGTATATTTAATTGAAATCGATTCAAGTATTGTGTTCGAATTGTTTGTGATTGCTTGCAATACCTATAGTTAGTTTTGCAATAAAAAAAAAATGAGGATGGAATGCGACCCATACTGATAACTTCCCATCCCGTCCGCCAATTTGTCTTGCTTAAATGGTTTGTAGGTTTTTACGTTTTGTTAAAAAAGTTGTGAGTTGAATTATTCACAGAAATTTGAAAAATACCACCAATGCTTTCCATATGAAATAGTTTGATTTCAAAATCTATTATTGCTAACGAGATTTTTAGACGAAAACCAATTTTTACCAATTTTAGTTGCACTTCTTAAATGTTTATATTTCTTATGTAAACAAATACAAATTGGATAAATTAAATTAATTTGAAGTCAATATCTTCTATTATTCAGGAGATATCAAAAGCCGAACATCAATTTTTACCAATTCTTCGTACTATTTTTTACTGGCTGCCGGATTCCTATAAAAATTTCACTGAATGCAATATTTTTTTAAGATGAAATAAGTTTAAGGCCAATACCTTATATTTAAAAAAAATATTTGAGTGTAAAGGAAATTTCTACCAAGATTTAGTATTGTTTATATTTTTTGTAAAAAACTGTCAGTTTGATTTGACTCAACATTTTTCCGCATGTTCAAAACAATATTTCTTTTAAGATGTCCTAATCTGGAATTTTTGAAAAGATATTTGAGCTGAAAATTATATTTTATCAACTTTTAGTAATGTTTTGTTTAGGTTTTTATTTTTTTGTAAAAAAGTATCAATTCGATTTTTCTTAAAATTGTACTGAATGTTAAAAACAATATTTTGTATAAGATACAATTTGTTTGAAGCCAATATCTCTTATTTTTACTGAGATAATTAAATTCAAACTCAATTTTTACCAAGTTTTCGTAATTTTTGTGTAGGTTTCAATTTTTTTAGAAAAAACTTTCAATTCGATAGTTCTCAAAATTTAACCAGGCGTGATTTCTTGTAGGTTTAAAACATTATTCTTCGTTGCAAAAAATTATTATGGAGATCAAATCATTTTTTGTTTGTAAAATATTCGAAGTGAAATTTTTTTTTCATATATTTTTTGTTCATATTTATAAAGAAAAATTAATTTGATTTTTTCTAAAAATATATTTGTTTGTCATCACGTTACAACCAACAATAAAAAATTCAATTTAAGTCTCTAGTAATATTGGTTCGTGAGATATTTTGGGTTAACCCACATTTTCACCTTTTTTTCAAATTTCAAATTGCTATTATAAAAAAACCACCCCCTCAATTGTTTTGAGTGTCTTTTCTGCATCTTTCTGCATTATTATCTGTATAACCAAATCCATTTGAAGTCAATATCTCTATTGGTTATTTAGCTGGCCAAGAAAAAAACATTCGTAAATGTGTGGACGTACGAACGTACGTTCACACGCACGCACAGACATCTCTCTAAAAATATTTTATTTCGACTCTAAGGACCTTGAAACGTTCAGAAATGTTAAAATGTTCAATCCGACAAATCGGACCGATTACAATAACTTCCTATGGGAAGTTAATTAAGATTTGTATTTAGAAATTGGCATGTTTTTTCTATCCGGAAAAATAATTGATTACTTTAGAGTACCTTTAGTATCCCTGCATAATATGCTTATCTTCATAGTCCCGATGAATGGTTCTAAGGAAGTGACCCTAACAAGCTCTCAGAACCTACAAATATTTTCATAGATCTTCCATTTGCCTATATACAAACATTCAATTAAGTTACCCAACTGTTAAGCTAATTTAATCGAAATGACATTTTTGAACCATCTATTTACGAGTATTATTAGGACTTTGGATCTATAATTTTCTTGTAACCTGTTCTCTTCTTTTCCTAACCCATATACAGTAAACTTAAGCAAATTTCCCCTTTTTACCTCCTTTTTTGTTAAACATTTACATAAAGTAGCACTTTCATACATTGTTGCAACCATATCTGTCATTTTTCTATTATTGTTGTTTGCTCTTTTTTCGTGTTGCTTTATTTTCTTTAGCTCCTTGATTGACATCTTGATCAATATTAATATCACAACAAAAGAGGCAACTCTACTAAATTGTATCAGACGACAGAAGCAAGTGGCTGATGGTGGTTTGGATGTATGTATGTGAATAAAGAGCCATACAAAACGAAGGTAACACATTTACGAAAATTCGCTAACAATGGTATCCAACTGGCGTTACGGCCATGACGATGGCTGTATGGCTATGGAGTTGGTGATGGTGACAATGATGGTGATATTTTTACTATTTTGGTGATGTCACGAAAAATCTGCACTCACTCCCTCTACCGACGATGACGACGCGGCTGTCGAAGTTATTATTTCACCTCATGAGATTGTTGACGGCTCTGGAGAAAAAAAGGGTTCTTCACAAATCGGAGTAAAAATCTATGTTGATATTAACAAAGTAAAAGAAAAACGGAGACGAAAATTGTGAAACAAACACTCATGTTGGTGACTTGTCGTTGTAGTCGTCGGTTGGTCGGTTGGTCGGTCGTTGTGTCGTTGTTAGGTTCATATCGGCTCGGTGTCGAACTTACTCCATCTCCAACCGTAACCATAACCGTGATTGCATAAAGCGCACACGTTGTTAGTTGGTTGGTTGTTTCAGGGTATGGTACCGTTTTTTTCCATTTTTTTTTTATTATTTCACCTCAACTTTGAGAAATATAATAAATTTATTTTGTAAGTAAACAAACTTAAAGTAAGGCCCACAGTGATTGTGGCATGGTGGCAAGGTACTATAGCGCGGTGGCAGGTCGACGAGATATGTTGGGTGCCAGAGCACTAGCACCAGTATATCGTATAATCGGCGGCATTATAATACGCGGGGGCGAAGGGTGTGTCTCTTTCTTTAAGTAAATTTTTACGTAACATGAAAGCAAGAGTTAGATAAAAACAAACTTTTGTGTTGTATGTCGTAGAATATTAGCAGAAACAAAACTGAAGTAAATGGTAACAGCATTAGTCACCATCACCATATTCCATTCAGACTTAAATGCGTTATGGTTTTCCATAAATGTGGTTTAGTATAAATACATTATGCCTACATATTTACAGAATGGTGTATGTTGTGTAGTTTGCTTATCGACTTTGAGGAATGACTGTATTAAGGGGATATTTCGACATGATTCAAAGTTATTAGGTGTGTTTGAGGTATGTATGAACATTACAGAAACATAATTTGAGTACATAAAGTATTTAAGGGTTTAATTTTGGACACTTTTTATATAAATTGGAAATTTGGACGGTATGGTTTCTTATCTTAGAATAATTAAATAAAGTTTACAAAATTAAGAAAAATAAATCACTCATACGCCTCAGTGGTCTGCAAAACATTTTCCAATTGTTTCCTATTAAATAGAAATAAAACATGATGCTTAGTCGATCTTGATGCTGACGTTACTCAATTGTTTTTTATAATAATAAGTGAGAGGCATTGATTTGTGTTGAAAATCGATAGAAAAACTAAAAAATTAAGTAAACAGTACAAGAAATATTGTTTTAATTTATTAAAAATTGAAAATTCTTGTCATTGGTCCAATTACAAATTTTGACATTTTTTAACGGCGTTTCAAAGAACCTAGAATCTAATTTAAGTGTTTCTAGAAGGACTTATCTGTGTCTCCATTTATATGGTAATTCTTAAGTCCGTGCTGGTATCACTATCAAAATAATTGTATGCTATTGTTTGAACTTCCTTAAAATGTCCAATACAATTAAGACACAAAAAAATTAAATCCAAACAAAGTTCTAGCATAAAAAAAGGTTTAAAATTACTGAATTTTGAAATTCCATATTAGGGAAGGTAGACTTTTATTAAGTATTAAACATTCACGTAGTACGGTTAAAGAATGAATCTCTGAATTAGGACCACCGAAGTTGAACTTTAAATGATATAAAATGTTTTTTGCAATGTTTCGGGAGAGGAATGCAACTAGCTGATGTGCTAGAGCTTGACACCTTGAACGTAAGTAGAAATGGCGATCTCAGGGCAACCTAGCCTGAGATCCAATAAGCGCTGTAGTGCGCCGTTTTGATACCAAAAACTCGTTTGACCTGTGATAGAAAGGAAAAGATTTAAAGAGAAACTTCATAGTGATTATGTTAGAGCATTTTGTCGCATTGAAAAAAAAGATTAGGTCTCTAATCTTTGTCTCAGATAGCTCATCAAGTTCGTGAAAGAATGCTTTTCCAAAGTATTTCATTCTAGTGTTTGCCAAAGCAGGACATTTGCAGAGGAAATGGATTATCGTTTCACTTTCTCTTTGGTCACTACAACTACTGCAAAAGGTGTTGAAAGAGATACCAAACTTCTCTGCATGAACTCCTGGCTATGTCTTGCCTTGGCCTGCATAGAAGATCGTTTGTACGGGTCTTATTATAGGTGGCCAAATCTTCCTATATAGAATGTAGTTGGGTAAATTGCTCCACCTTCGGTTTGATTCAGTTTGGTAGATAGAAAAGATTTTACCCTTCATAGCACCAAGAGGAATGTTAACCAAGTGAGCTATAAATGGCCGATCCTTGCCAGAACCCAGATCAGGGTGACACCGAGGTTAAAATTCATTCTCGCAAGCTCATCGCGACATTTCTGGACCAATTTAGATGAGAATGTGGCCGAGTTAATGGCTTTGACAGCTGCCTGACTGTCGGTTAAGATAGCCGCATTTCGGTTTTGATTTGGGCTTTGTTTAAGTATCTTACATACCTCCCTTATTGCCAGCGATTCAGCCTGAAAAACGCTTGCAAAGTCAGGAAGCCTAAAGGATTTAGCTACATTTAGGGACTCAGAAAAGTTCCGCACTCCCTCTTTGAATCGTCAGTAAAGATGGTTGTGTCGAAACCCATCGACACGGTGTCATCCTCCCAATCTTCTCTGGATGGGAAAATAACTTTAAAACCCTTACTAAGACTCAAAGTAGTAGTGCAGTAGTCAGTGTATACCGAGATAATATCTGAGGGAATCAATTTTGTTGTGTTGATGTGACCATAAGGTTTTGACAAAAAGCTGTTTGATTCCTTCATCCTAATAGCGCTCAAGGAAACTATGTATTTAATAGAAAGGTCGATTGGTAGAAGATCCAAAATAACGTTTAAGGCGTCCGTTGAGCAAATAAGCATGGCATGGATTGTTTTTTCCACAGTACAAACTACCTCATGGAGGGCAGTCTAGATTTGCCCTTAAGATAAGAGCTTTCGAAAGGTCATCCAACTAGGATTTCTCTAATATGGTAATCAAGAATACGCTCCAAGGTCTTAAGCACAAAAGATGTTAAGCTTATTGGTCTGAAATCCTTCGCGGATTCGTGACCTCGCCTACCCACTTTCGGGATAAAAACTACTTTGACCTGTCTCCACGACATAGGCACATGTTTGAAAAGGAGGCATCCTTTGAAAATTTGTTCCACCCATGGAGCTGCCACATAATGCGACTTTTGAAGCATAACTGGCAGTTTTCCATCCATGCCTGGGGATTTATGTATATGGAGAAAAAGTATTGATGGCCCACAAAATATTTTCTCTGGTTATAACGGAATTGACTTGCTCCACATGAGCTACGTTTAGCTCTGTGGTTTTAAGTGGTTTGGGGTTATCACTCTCGCAACCCGGAAAGTGCATCTTTTTCAGTAGCTTAAGAGATTCGGCTGGAGAGGCTGTCCAGGTTCCATCAGGCTTTTTTAGAAATGAAGGTTTTAAGGGTTTTACTTTTTATAAAAAAGCTGTCAAATTGTTTTTTTCTCAAAATATTGATCTTTTTTTAAACTGCTTTGTTAAAACATTCACCCACACAATTTTCTTGAGAGTCGTTTCTGCATCTTTCTGCATTCTAATCTGTATAAAAAATGTGTTTGAAGTTGATATCTCTACTGATTCTTGAGCTATCGATAACGAAAAACGTAACAACGTACGGACTTACGGACGAACGTACACACGCAGGCACAGACATCTTTCTAAAAATCTTTTATTTCGACTATAGGGACCTTGAAACGTCGAGAAATTTCAAAATTTTCAAATCGATGAATCAGACCCATTACAATAACTTCCTTTAAGAAGTAACCAATCGGTTCGTTTTTGAGAAAAATCGGATTTTCGATTTTTGCCCAAAAAATTAGGCGGGACCTAAGTCTTAAAAAACTCCTTACGCGAATCGCCTTATAATCTTAAATTCCAAATTTGAAGTTATCGACCCAATGTTTTAGGATGTAGGGGCCAGGACAGTGAGACAGACAGACGGAATCGGGGGACCCAATTTTTTCGACTTCTTTACCATTGTATAATGTCATGTTTGATTCAAAGCTCGACTTATTAATTTTATACGAATGTAAAACTTGCCATATGGTTTCTATATGTCAAATATATAAAAATACCTTAACATTTGCTAAGAATTAATCAACCGTTCGTAAGTTATTTTCACTAAACGTAAAATTCAAAACTACCCTTAAAAAACGTAGTTTTAAAATGATTAACTTGCACTTCAAGCCCACTCTGATCCTGTTTAAAGTTGAAATGCTTGTAAAAAACAACCAATTTGGAATTTTGTTGGCTACTAAAGTTTAAACTTTTTGTCTATTGCAATCATAAAATTTTATGAGTTAATGACTATAGAAAATAAAATCAACAAATTATTTTAATTTCAACTCATAAATGATAAAATTGATTTGTCATTTAACCGGAATCGTTATAAAAATACGAGCAAATTTTGTTTTCATAATGTTTTTATACTCGAATTTAAATTGTTAAAATTTGAATCAAAATACTTACCGTGCATCATTGTTGTTGTTGTTGTTAACCATTGATTGATGTGACCACCATTTAAATCAAAATGCCTATCCACAGTCCACTGCCTACCCATCAACATCAACACAAAAAGAGAACAAAAATCAAAATGTGATTAGATCGATAAACGAAATACGAAATAATCAATGTATTCATTTACATTTATGTTTGTATGTATGAATGTACATACGGTACATGAAATATAGTCAACGATAGCAGCTATCCCTGATGTTATCATTTGAGCTCAGCATGATGTGGGTGTCGCAAACTGCCAGCCAACTGCCACTGCTTATGACAGTTTCTATGACACGAGATGGTGTGAATGTGCCAAAAATAAATTAGCACTTTAAGTTATGAAGGACATTTGATGAATTTGTCAGTATTTTGACTTAAACTTCTATATATTTGGTCATATCATTCAAATATGTATGCATGGCAGGATTTTGTATGATACTAATCTAGTACAATAAATCAATGTTTTGGTTTTTGTCAATTCTTTGATTGTTGATGATGTTATTTGAATAGATTTTAAACTGACAGGTTTGAAATATATTTGGCATCTATTTAGGGACATTACTTTTGAAAACGTGCAAAAATGACAAACAGATATTTTAACCATTCAACATCTTGAATCCGAAAAAATAAAAACATTTCCGCTGCAAGAAGGAAACATGCTATAAGCTAAAGAGTAAGGACCCATCGACCCATCACTGCTCAAATTATGAAGAAATGGAAACGCTAAATAAAAAGTTTAAATTGAAACAAAACGATTTTTTTTCCTTGCAGGCGCATAAAAAGGCGATCGAAGCGACGAGACAAAAATGAGTTAACAAAAGAATACAACAACACCAAAAAAAACAACCCCCCAAAAAGCCACGACAAACCATCATCATCATCAGAGTCAGAGAAGTCAAAAAAAAGGCAAACCGAAAGTGAATGAAAACTGAACAAAAATGTATGGAAAGGAAAAAATCAAACCAAACAACTGGAAGAACAAAAATAATTAAGACTCTATATACCAATTGTTGTATACACTACACCCGCCCTCAACCTTTAAATACCGACACACATATACAACAATAAGACAAAAACAAAAAACAGACAACGAAAGACACAACAGCGTATTTAAGCGGCTAAACGGGTGAAGTATTATTAACAGTGTGTCTCCTTAGACATTCCACTCATCCCCCACATTAAATTTACCACCCTTCCGACGACACCACGACGACGACGATGACTTCGACTCTGACTACGACGAAGAAACATGATTATTGCAGCAGCAGAAACAGACTCAAGTGTTTAAACGGAGGGTGTACGGGTACTCTGTACGACAATGTCAACGACGAACGGCTACAACGACGATATACCTCGTACATACAAACATACATTATGTATAAAGAAAATAAGAAGTCTGATTTAAGCATTTTTATTGCTGTTAAAAAAGGTGTTTCTTTTGTTGTGTTGCTGTGTAATAAACACACAGAAGCATCGCACAAAACCACCCAAGTCATTGGATTTTTCTATTTTATTTCAAAAGACTGAAACACAAGAATATACGCTACAAAAAATGCCTTTAGAAAATTAATCCTTAAAATTTAAGGGTGAAAACTCTTCTCTCCGGGTGTGGCATCTGCGACTGTGGCGAGCCTTTAGATCTCTAAGATTCAAGCTGTCTATAAATTACAGTCATCCCATAAGTTAGTGCAATTTTCTTTCACAACTTTACTCCACCTGTACTTATCTTGTTTTCGGTCGCTTGGTTTTTTCATCCCCAGACAAATTTGACAATACTTAGAGTACAATCTAGACTGTTAATGGGGACAAGACATAACAATAAGAAAATATTACTTTGAAGTTCTGTAAGGACCTTAAAAAACCTCAGAAGTCAAAAGAAAAAGAAATGAAGACAACATTTTTTGAAAAACTTCAGAGATCAAACGAAGAATCACTTAAGTCAATCGCTATTGAAAAAGTGGAGTAAGTGCTTAAGAAGTTTGAAAAGTATTCAAAAAATCAACCTGAACAACACCTTAGTAATTAATATTTTGCTTTTAAAAAAGGACGAAACTGATGATGAGGATTAATCGAAGAAGTCACCCTTTATTTGACTAATTGGTGTGATTGTTAAAGAAAGTTTAATTTTTTTTTATGATAAGTGTATATGCAATAGATTTTAGGCTTACAAAGATTTCGCACTACAGATAAGTAAAGGCTTAACGTGGACCCCTGCCTGTTATGGCTTAGTTCCACGGTGGGCTTACCCACTCCGACGGGTCGAAGGAAAGCGTCGACCAGCGCCCCAGGGGAGCTCGCGCCCCCCTAGTACAATTCTGTGAACATTTTAAGGCATGTTTACACCCCTTGCTGAGGAGCGAGACCTATCTTACGCTTCTTGTACCCAGGATTCCTAGATGTTGGAAGGAACCCTGGATACCATTCGTTCCCGTGATTTTGGGTAACCACAGCCACCACGATACTCCCACAAGGGGGCCTACCTCTCAGACAGGCTGGACATGGCCGACCAGTGAAAATGAGACACCAGAAACGGCCAGGCCCAGGGGCTCCTGTCTCCCGTGGTACCAGAATGTAGCTTCCGGTGGAGCTTTCGCAACCGTTAAGGTCACTTCTAGATGAGTCCCTTAAGACTCGAGGCTTAGCAGGCTCAGGCATGCACACACCGTCTTAAGGCCGAGGAGGAAACCACAACCAAATGTGCACACCTCCCCCAATTTTCCCACCCTTTTTTACCCAGACTCTCGACGGATGGGCTCGAAGCAAGCACGAGCCAAGCTGTTCAAACCAGCAGCAGAAACTCCCTGTTGGGGAGTGCGAACGGACATCGCATGCACTCATGCATGCTGCGAGTTCCCAAAAACGACGATTCGCGGCCAACACTACAACAAAACACAACACAAAAGCAAATACTACCGGTTACAACTGGATAGTTCGCGCACAGTCGCAGTCACTATGCACCCCCAGGTAATCCAAGCACACATGTCAGACACTCCCTCTATTGCTTGTCCTTGTTCTATGGATCCTGCCCTAATTGTCCAGGTTCCCACCTGGAGCAAAAGGCGCGTTCAACATAGCAAGGTACAATAGTCACAGGACAACTGACAGAGCCAGGGTCAAGGTAAGGCTGAGGCCTGACCCTGTGGCCCCACCCGCTCAAACCATCTACCGGCCATTGCTCGAGGAGTTGCGAACTCTCAAGAGACCCACCCGGAATACCAACCAGTGAGCTGCGAGTCAAGATAGAACTGAAGAGTCCCCCTCTCGCCCAGAACCCAATAGAAGGAACCCCACTGAATATGGACTCAGAAGAGTTCAACCTGACAGAGCACTACAATAAGAACTTAAGTTTTTGTTACGCAGGGGCTAAAGTCAAGTATTTTGGGACCAACGAATGTCATTATCATGCTTTTTCACACAGCCATTCATCCAAAAATGCACCTGTTCACTATAAAGATGATTTTTCGGCCAAAATTGAGGTCCTCTTATAAAAAACTCGAAGTCCAGTCAGTGAACAAACAGCGTTGTCTATAGTGATGAACTTTGAGCTCCTGAGCTCCTGGGTCAGTTTGATAATATACGGGTGTAGGCCCAAGTAAACACGAAAAATTCGCAAAGTTGAAGTCTGCGAAACGCCGAGTTATTTAGTAAACCATCCCTTTCCAAAGCGATAGACTGAATTTAAGGATTGTTAAAAACGTTTTGATTTGAACATAGACCAAGTTGATCCAAAATTTGACATCTCAAAAACAGGTCTTGAATTTTGTGCATATGCCAATCAGATAGGACTCTGTTCTTATTAATAAGTTTGAATTTGGTTTTTACTGGCTTTAACAAAAAAACGATTCTATGGTTAACTAATAAGGTTCTATGGCTCTTTTATTGAAAATAAATAAATAAGGTGGAGCAATAGTTCGTTGAGAACTAGGGCCTAGTGATTTACATCCTGTGTGTGAGTAATGTTGTCAGGAATGGAGGAGACCAACAGTTCTTAAGCCGAAACCGAACGGCTTATTTGAGAAAGCACTTTTCACGGCAAAAATTACTCTTGGAGAATTTGTCAATTCCTCCCAAGAGGCAATACCCGTAAAAAAAAAACTTAAGGTGGCATAGGCAGGGATCGACCACAAGACCTCTCGCATGACAGTCCATCGCACTTTTTTTTTGTAAATTCATTTTAAAATTCATAAAACTAGCCTAAATAACCATAACTTTCAAAAAACTTATAAAACAAGTATGTAAGCCAGCTAAGGCTTAAAACCCCATCCCGACTACTCAATAACTCAATATCAAGTGCCGATTAAAGCCACCAAAACTGGTTCTCCTGCTTCACCCTATCAGTTCGGTCCCATTCGGACACAGCCCTACTGAACCGAAGGAGGTCTACTCCACCTTGTGCCATGACGTCCTGATTGTACAGGAGTTGCCTATCCACGGTTCGTCGTCTGACGTGGTAAATTAGCGGAACTGCCAATCTATCCAGTATCAGACCGCATCTATCTACAAAAAGGAATGATTCTGGTGGAATGAAGCCGCTAAAGCGTGCACTCTCCAAATACTTGTCGTTCGGATAGAACGCTCCGAAAATTAAACTGTTGTTTGAAGATATAGCTCTTGCAATGTGACCTCGAACGAGTTTTATCACGAAATTGTCAATTCTGTTGATTCGAGCTCCGTTGTATAGGATCTCGTTGGAATAGTAATGCACGTAAGAAGACTCGATATAAGCCGGTACAACGACCTTAACACTGCCGCTCGAACAACCGAAACTTCTCCATCTGGAAAGGAGCAACGTTGAACCACACAGGACAACCATAAACAAATTACTTTCACTCTAGGATCAAGCTGACTGCTGTAAAACAAGGTTCCTCTGACCCGGGTCAGAGCACCATTTATGTCTGTCGAAATATAAATACTGATCTAACCAGATACCGAGGTACTTCACTACACTTTTGCCCGCTAATCGCCGACCGTGAAGATCAACGATGACCATCTTGCGCCAATTCTCGCACGTATCGTATCCCTCGTGGCCCTAGCCAACGGAGTCCGGAACAGAATTCTTCGACTTCTGGACATTTCTTTTTAGTTTCCAATCGTCGCAATATCTCTGAATTTTGTCGAAATCACGCTGCAAGAGAATTCTAATAACCTCAAACTTTCGGACCGTTCTTTACGCAATTAGATCGTTGGCGTACACAATTGACTTTGTAAGACTACCTATCAGATCGCTGTTGTAAATGCTAAAGAGAATCGGCGACTTCACTGCTCCATGTTGAAGGCCATTTTTAATTGAGAATGTTGTAGTAGAAGTTACATTGCCACTTTTGACAACAAACTTTCTACCGTTAAGCATATCATAAAGTATATACAACAATGGCTTGCTTATGCCAAGCCTGCTCAGTTTTAGGTAAAGACCTTCTAACCATACGGTGTCAAAGGCCTTTTCCAAATCAACTAGAACAGCACCTGTGTATTGTTGTTTTGATTTATTGCATTGGATATCAGAAACGAGTTTAGACACAGCATGGATTGTGTCATGTCCCGCCTTGAACCCGAACTGTTTATCTGAAGTTATTTTGTTGTCCGCAGCCCACTTAGTCAGAGTCCTATTGATGATCTTTTCGAAAACTTTGCTGATACTCGGAAGAAGACTTACCGACCGAAGATTTGACGGGTTGGAGTTGTCATTTCCTTTTTTCGGGAGAGGATGAACCACAGCGGTCTTCCATTATTGGAGAGTGTGGTGTAAATGTCAATTGCCTCCATTGGTAAATGTCTTAGTACAACGTTGGATATACCATCGACACCTGCTGACTTTTTATTTTTTCTTGAATTGAAGATGAGCTGAAGCTCAACCTTCGTCACTTACAAGGGACTTGATCCTGTTTGCTCTGCAATTATGGCATTTGCCAAGAAATCGTTACGAACCACATGAATCCGCGGTTCTCAGATCACCATTGAGTCATATCATTTCGAAGGTAAAAGTGATTAAGTAGGGCTCTGTTTTCCAGGTCGTGGTTGGGGCGAATGCTAACATTCACCTTGTACACTTGCTGGAAAGCAGCTCCCACCGCCTCCACTTTTTCCTGCGGATCTTCAATAATATAAAAGTCATCGTCAAAGATGGCCTTTTCTTGATCTATTTGCGCTATCCTGAGTACGTCTTTGTACTCTTCGGTTCTTTGGAGTTTCAGACACAAAAGGTATTTATCGTTTTTTTCCTGAATATCTTGTTAATTTTGGGGAACATACTAGGGTCACTGGTATTTACTGACTGGTTCTTGCGGTCCCAGTACTTGTTTATTAATAACCTGTACTTCTCCTTAATCAACAGATTGACATTTTTTATTGAAGACTTCATTGTCCTAACCTCCAAGTCGAGTGGGTCTGTAAGTCGTCTGTACAAGTTTTTGAGTCTTGTCGGTAAGCCACTCGCGTTCTTTGTACTTTGGTATGTCCGTTCCATCGTTCGTTTTATTGTTTTGTCCATCTGTTGTAAATGTTGGTCAATTTCTGTATTTGTCAGGTTTCTGTTGTTTGGTGGGGCTATGTCACTCGAACGCAGTTCTCTCACTAGGGCGTTGGTGAAATGAGGCCAATGCATCTTACTGTAATTGTAAGAGTGCGTTGCAATGTATTCCCCCAACTTCACGCGTTCGTTCGGAATCTGTATTACAGCAGCCAGTCCACAATGATCACAGTCCAACGCACTAACTAACACGCCACGGGTACGCGAGAATTAAATACAAATTAAAATAATTGAGCCTCAGCAATGAATTCGTTACTCTCTTTATTTCAAATGATCATTTCTCTAATCAATTTGATTATATGATTAAGAAGTCCTCGTTTTATATAGTTTCGTAGCCAGAAAACACGCCAATTGTAAGCTGTAGTACGTCAACTGTACCTGATTGTAAATGGGCTTCTCTAAATTGAGAAATCACAAAAATTGTAATACTTAACAGACTTTTTGAATAAGATATCTTTTAAATGCAACCCTTCCCAAAAACACAGAATTTAAAAAAAATTTAAGGTCTAATAACAAAGAAAAATCAAAAAAATTGAAGGGGCGTGGGTTATATATTTTTTTAAAGGGTACATTTTAAAGTTGTTAGAAATTTCATGCAATATTAAATGTTTATTTTTAGATACGTTATGCACGAAATCGAAAGGTTGCGTATAAGAAATAAATTGACCTGACTAAGGCATTCCACATTCGTAAAGTGCGGCTTGTGAAAAACTCTCTTTTTTTCTACTTAGGTCGAAGTTGTACTTTAGGGTATTTCTAAAAGAATTATTGAATTTTGTGAAAGAAAAATAGTGGTAAAAAGGAGACATTGCTTAAAAGATACAAATTGTATAGTGAGTCAATAGTCACCTATCATTTTTAAAATTATCTTTTAAATTATTGTTGATAATATTTTATTTACTTTTCACACATGAAACTCAGCATTCCTCAAACATGGGTTTATTCCAAATATCTTAAGATATTGAAAAAAAAAGAAAATTTAGACTGAAGGACCTCATTATAAGTGTCATATTACACAACGACTTTAGAAACATGACATGTTGTGAAAGTAAATATATAAAACGTACGCTCGATTAAAAATTCTCAGGAAATTCCGAATTTGACAGCTTAAAAGTCATAAATTTAAAGCAGGTTTTTCATAACAGAAAGTCCGATGCTAGCTAATTTTCAGATTCTTTGGAAGGATTCAATAGTCCAATAGTAGGTACATAGGTTCTTCTAAAAGGACCCAAATCAACAAAGTTCTGTTTTTTAAATCAAATTACCATATAGAGCCCCCTCGCTGAAAACCCACCCACAAAGAAAAGTTCAAAAATATCAATTTGCAATTTGTTTTTGATTCTCAGGTTTTTTTTTCTTTTTCGTTTGTCATTGTCGTCATCCGTTTTTGTTTCCTGCGTTTTTATATTTTTGTTTGTCTCCTGCTGAAATTTTTCCACTTCCCTTGTAATATGCTACCAGTGCAGCAGCGTTATATGGCGATGCGATGGCGATGGCGTGCAATCGCTTTATTATATTTTTATCGACCTTTGTTGTGTTTCCATTTTCAACGATTTGATTTCGAATAAAGTCAAAAGAAATTCAATTGGGATAACGCTCTTCTTCATCGGATTCTGTGTTTAAATTTAGCGATAATTCGTTGTTCTTTGCTCTTCTTCATCTTCTTTCCGATTTCTTATTTTATTTCTTTAATTTTGTATCCTCTATTTCTGATCATCGAGGTCTTATTTTATTTACTTTTTATAATATGTATATTGATACTCACTTCAGAGATTCAGATTCAGAAATAAATTCTTTTATTGGAATTTATTTAACGATGCTATTCTGCTTTTGAGCTTATCGAATTCGAAAACAACGAATAAAACAAAAACAATTCACCTTCGTGCACTATTGACTGCCAATTTGTTTATTGTATGCGCGGCACTGCGCTGCGCTTCGCGCGGATTGTTAGCGGACTTGTTGCTCAGAGTCTGAGACTTTGGCTTTGCTTTGGAACTTTTGTGTCTGTTTTTTAAATTGCATGCTGTGCTGTGATGGTATTGTGTGAATATAAACACGCTCCTAAAGGGGAGGCGAGTGTGTCGGTGTGTTGGTTGGTTGGTTGGTTGGTCGGTCAGGTAGTCGATGATAACATACTTGAGTCTTTAAGGTATGCTCGCAATGTGCCACCTTAGAAGCCAGGAGTGGCTAAAGGTGAGCGACACATAGATTAGTCAAAGCGTGAAGGTGGCATATCATGTTGATGATGATGATGATGATACATAGAAGGTATGCCACAGGTTAACATTCTTGTTTGGATTTCGATTAAACTGCAATTAATTCACACCTGTTTTAGTAGTTCTGGTTTTTTTCTTCTGTTTTGTTGCTGCTGTTGTTGATGCTTTTAAATTCAATAAAATTATTATTAGCATGACTCTTGGCTTGGTGCACTTCTATAAACATAAACAAATCGTGGTTATAATTATGGTAATTTGTATATTTTGCAGCGGGGCATATAAGTAGGTAGAAGTGTAAACCGCGGTCAGTGATGTTGATGTTGAGAGTTTTGCATCCAAATACATTGAGCGGTATGACGACGACGGACGACGTAATATCGTTAAGTGAGTTGTAAAATCCTGGCCAATAAAAGTTCATGAACTAATAAAATGTAGGCGTAATCTTTAGGATTCGGTTGATTATCTTTCGCGCGCATGGCGTGATGTCTGAGATAGTTGAAAAAATGCAAACAAAAATAGTGCTAATTTGACGATGGGTTTTATAATGTAGGAGTAGAAGTAAGTGCTTAACTAAGCACAAGGTGTAAGATAATGCATAAAGATTAACGGCATTTTATTTTATGACTATGGTAATCATGTATAAAAAGTGCAAAATTTGATTTTATAGTATTAAAAAACTTTATTGCATATTGGTTGATTAATTTTCCGCCGTTTAAGCTTTTAAATTATTTTACGATTTGTTACTTAATTAAATATATTGTAAGTTTTAAGTAAAGTTTTCGTTAGTTATAAAACAAGGAAATAACAAGTCATCATCACGTGTATTGGCATCTCTGAAGGTAGATAAGTCGATCAGCGATTAATTAATCAGATGCTGATAAGCAGGATTATCAATTCAAAACTGTTCGATTTTACTGCACCAAGGGGTGTCGGCAGAGGTACCCCACAAGGTGGTGTCCTATCAATCTCCTCTGGAACTTAGTAATAAATGAAAGAGAGGGATACAGAGTGTATCCGCTCCGATTATAATTATGCGGACGATATTGATATTGCAGTAACGGGTAAACATCTCAATATACTGAAAGAACTCTTACAAAAAGCTTTAAATACGCTCATCAGATGGGCAAATCGGTGTGGACTAGACGTTAACCCACAAAAAACCGACCTTGTTCACTTCACAAGGAAATACAAAGTCCCACTCATTGACCTTTCCCTCATTAACTGTGTACCACTTAAATTCTCTGAACAAGCAACAAACTTGGGTCTTATTTTGGATAAGAAATTAAGTTGGAAACCTAATATTCAAGAGAAGCCACAGTAGCCCTGTTCTCCTGTAAAAAGGCCATATATCTCGGTCATAAGGCCGATCCTTACTTATGGAGTAGCGGTATGGTGGACGGCGCTAAATATAGCTACAAATCGCGATAAACTCAGCAAAGTCCAACGAACGGCCTGTCTGTGTATGGGAGCAGTTCGATCTACCCCTTCCGCCTTACTTGATTTTCTGTTACATCTAATAGCGCTGGACATTTTCAGCAAGCAAACGGCTTCAAGCCTCCTCTCTGTGGATCACCACACACGCCACACCGCTATTTTAAACTCGTTCACAACTATACACAGTAATATTGATTACACCATACTCCATCCTCAGTTTAATACTATAGCTTCAAAGTGACTATACCTCCCAGGTCTTCTTGGGAGAATACATCATTTTTGACCCATGATCCTAAAAACTTTTATACAGACGGATCAAAAACGGAGGATGGGGTTGGTGGAGGCGTATACTCACATAGACTAAACTTAAGTCTCTCCTTTCGTCCACCCGATCATTGCAGCGTGTTCCAAGCTGATATCCTGGCTATAAAAGAAGTCCTATCATGGCTTAGAGAAAACGTTATATCAACTAATGATATACGCATCTTCTTGGATAGCCTAGCTGCGTTAAAGTCCCTAGACTCTGTCTCCACAAAATTACAAACAGCCCTAAATTTTCGATCATCTCTTACGGAGATGGCTACACAGTTCAACATTCACCTTTTCTGGGTGCCGGACCATAGAAACATTCCAAAAAACTGCAGACCTGACGAACTTGCAAAAAGCGGTTCAACTTTACCTTTGCTGGCTATTAGCGCCAGGTGCTCAAAACAATTAATCTCTCTGAGTAGATTGCACATTAGCTAAGTTATTGGTGTCCTGACTGGGCACTGCTTGATAGGAAGGCATGCTATTCGACATGAAGCCCCTGCAAATGATTTTTGTAGGAGTTGCATGGACGAGAAGGAGGAGGAGACAGTCTCTCATCTTCTGTGCATATGTCCTGCCTTATCACAAAGACTTAAAATCCACCTTGGAGACTACTACTTCAACGATACCAGCTATCTAAAAAATTCTGACATTATTTGTCTCCTACGCTTCATTCGGAGCTCCAATTGATTCGACGAGTTAAGCTGATCAGCTGATCCATGTGGTATCACAACGGCCCATACTATGGTCTAAGTGTGTTAGACTTCCCAACCAACAGCCACTTTAAACTAACCTAACCTAACCTGAGTCAAAAGTTTTAGTATTGTTCTGTTTTTAAGGTTTTTATTTTTTGTAAAAAAAAAACTTTCAATTAGATGGTTTTCAAAATTTTACTGAACGTTGACAACAACATTTTTTAGAAGACAATATCTCAAAGTTTTGAAAAGATATTTGAGTCGAAAATCTATGTTTACAAAATTTTGTTAAATTTTCTTTTATGTTTTTTGTTTTTGTAAAAAAAACTGTCAATACGATATTTCTCAAAATTTTATTGAATGTTGACAACAATATTTCTTTAAAGATAAAAGTATTTTAAAGCCAGTATCTCAAAGTTTTGAAAAGATATTCAAGTCGAAATTCAATTTTTACCATTTTTTTTAGTTTTTCATTTTTCATATAAAAAACGCTTAATTCGGTTTTTCTCAAAATTTTAGCAGGTGTTAAAAAAGTTATTTTTCGCTGCACAAAATAATTTTGGCGATAAAATCATTGTTAATTCGTAAAATTTTCGAAGTGACACATTTTTGATTTAAAAAAACAGTCAATTCAAACCTCTAGCGTTTTTGGTTCGTGAGATATTCAGGGTTAACAAAAATGTTAACCTTTGTTTTAACTGCTATATTAAAAAAACCACAAACGCAGTGGTTTTGAGAGCCCTTTCTTCATCTTTCTGTATTATTATCTGTATAACAAAATTTATTGGAAGTCAATATCTCTACTGGTTCTTGAGCTATGGACGGCAAAAAAAACGTCGCGAACGTACGGACGTACGGACATACGGACTTACGAACGTACGTTCACACCCATACATCTTTCTTAAAATATTTTATTTCGACTCTAGGGACCTTGAAACTTCGAAAAATGTCAAAATTTTCAATTCGACAAATCGGACCCATTACAATAACTTCCTATGAAAAGCAAAAAAATATAATCTTAAGAAGAAGAATTGTATTAGCAAAAATTGAAGCTGTTATTTTGCTAAGTTTTTTGGGGATAATTTTTGAGTATTTATTAATTTCTCAAAAATATGTCCATTGGATTTAAATACAAACATTAAATATTAAGCATTTATGAGAACAAAAAATGCCGCACAATGCTGGTGGCCTATTCATGTGTCTGAATCCGTATCCATATCGGGAAACTATGCGGTTACTAAAAGTTGCCTTCAATAAATCAATTTTCAAACGAGCTTTGCGATATGTTGGCCATCATGTTAAAATCACAGTTTCTGCAGATGAACGAAAAATTCAGTAATCATTGCAATTTCGGTCACCATTAAAGTTCTAACCGTAACGTTCTGGACATAATTGTTTTTAAAGTAGTATGGACGAATTATTCATCGAATCTATAACTGATTCTGTGATTCTGAAATACCAAACTAAGCTGAAAATAAATCGCTTAAAAAAGTTAGCATAGTGTCCTAAAAAAACACACGCACACATAGGCATCTTATTTTAAAAGGAAAGGTTTTTATTCCAACAAACTTTCAAATTTCTTTTAAAATACCAAAAATATTCAAACGGATTACAATAACTTCCAAACGGAAATTTGAAAATCACAAAACATTAATTGAACAAATTTAATTAAGAAAAATTCTTCGAAGTTTTTAAAAAAGGTATCTCGTTTTTGTTCGGTACTAAATATAAAAACAAATCTGTTGAATTAATTCGAGACTTCTTAAGGTTTTATTATGCGAGAGTATTATTAAGAAATAAATCAATTGAAACTTAATTGGACACCAACCAAAAAATCTTTATATTTGCCAAAAAAAAACTGTATTGGTATTTTTTATTTCTATAATTTAATAATTTATCATCATGCATACAAATATAAGCAATAAATTATAATCCATAAGAAAAATATCAATTTAATATATTTTTTCTTTAAAGAAAAAAATAATAAAATATTTGTGTAAAACTATCACGAATTCCCTATCAAAAGAATTATCTTGATAAATAAATCATGAACTCAAAACAAATTAGTTATCATCAATCAGAACCGTATGAATAAGTTAGTCAGTCTCGTACACAATTTTCAGCACATATCTATATACAAGTCAAAGTCAAGTCAAGTCAAGTC